>NC_056433.1:52099379-52289379 GCF_018296145.1 Oncorhynchus tshawytscha
TCAGGTGACTATACAGAGCAGCTGGTCAATAGGACAGAGAAGTGCCTAGACAGGGTGTGATAGTGGGGGGGTGGGGGGAGAGATATACTGACTACGGGAGAAAAGGGTGGCCCCTGCTCCTAAGTTATTAGCTCAGCATACCAATCTTCACTCCAGTAAAACACAGACGTATGGGATGTGTAGTAGTTGAGGTAAGAGCCACACGTACCAGGCTCTCCAGTCTCTTGGCCACGATGGAGGCAAAGCGTCTCTCCCCGGCCAGCTCAGAGATGAGGAAGATGTACTCTGGAGCCGTCACCTGGTTGGAGCGATGGGTACGACCTGGTGAATCACACACAGAGGAGGAAGACCAGTCAGAACAGACAGACTCAGACGGAACAAGTTGGTTTGGTTGATTTCAATGATGTATGAACAGAGGCTGATTTCCTGGTAAATCTGTCTCTGAATAGAGAAGTGTCTTACTAAGAGCCACCCAGCACATCTTTTCTATGGAACATATTTTTCCTGGAACACCTAAGCCACCTGACTGTTTGTGTGTGTGTGTGTGTGTGTGTGTATTGTTGTTAGTGTAAACAGTGTCTGTCAATCAGGCCCACACATGCCAACCCACGCAGTAAGTTGCTCCAGTTAAGTCAGTTAATTACTGCAAACAATTCATTCACAGACGCACAGTGTGTGCGCACAGGCCTGCTTTTCCACTGTTGTTGGGTGCAAAATTGCTGTATATCTAGCAGACAGCACCGGATATTAAGGCTAATTATATTATTCTGATTTAGTCGAACACCTCTCTCCCTGCAGCCAGACAAAACTGCACCACCTCCAAATTAAGTTTCTCAGCATTAATACATGTGACTCATTCTAATCATTAGAATGTCTCACCTCCTTAGGTCCAAAAAGACAAAACATTTTAATTTGATATACATCAAATGATGAAATCTGTCTTTAGGGAAGGTCATTTGAAGAGGCAGCAGTTACTAATGAAATTACATTTTATCAGGCTAGGGTGAAACACATCTAGCAGTGGATTGTGTAAAGAGAGATTACAGGTTACACACACTGAGTGACAGTGTGTGTGTAACCTGCATTGAGGAGAGTCTAACCCTGACCATAACCATGAACACGACCTAACCTATCTGACTCCTGACCTTTAACCCCTGGTCCTCTCCAGACTCACCAAACTGCTGAATGGCTCTGTCTGCACTCCAGGGCAGCTCCAGCGTCATGTGGACCCTCCGACACTGGTTCTTCACCCGCTTGTCTGCCTGCAGGGAGATGCCCGAGCTGGCCGCCTCTGAGATGATGGCCACCAGCTGGGGAGAGGAGGAGAGAGGGGTGGAGGAGAGCGGGAAGGAGGTTAGCAGATAGAAAAAAAAACACTAACACTGCAAGACAGACCACAGAATAAATGCTGTGGTATGCTGTCATAAGATATCACAGGATCGTGATTTTCTAAGCAAGAACAAACACATTCTGTGAGCGAGGCCCTTCGACTCACAGAGCCACTTGTGATACATGTTGAATGTTTCTAGAGAGGTTGCCTGGTGCTCAAATAGCAGTCCAGTCCAGTGTCTCACCTTCTCTCCACACATGAAGCGGTCCTTCTCCTTAAGGTTGATGTGGTCGATGGTATGGCTCTGCTCCGCACGCGACTCGTAGCGCACGCTCCCGTCAGGCCGTCGCACCACACGCCCCTTACGACCAGTCATCTACAAAAGAGGTTAGAAGGCGTCAACGGAGAACTACAGCCCAGTTCGTATCCAGTATTCATCTCACCCTTTTTCTGATGGAGCCCTTACATTACACGTACTTCATTCAAATGTCTCTCTTTCAGAGTACTCTTTTTCTATCAGATTGAATGGACACTTCTCTGCAACATAGGGGTACGTACCTCCGAGACTTTCTCTGGACCTCCCAACTTGTCGATGAGTTCATCCAGAGTGTTCAGAGGTAGCTCCTTCCCCAGGTCAGCGATCTTGTTCAGGAGGTCCTGTTTCATCTCCTCTATCCTGGCTGTGGAGAACCCAACCAAACCCAGACAGAGAGGCATGTTAACGACTGTAACCAGAGTCACACACAGTCATAAAACCACCAAGGAGAGACCACAGGAAGATGCCCCCCAAATGTCTGCCAAGTGTTTTTACTGTCAACGAAGATGACGTCGTCGTCGTTGTTGTTGTCCAGCAGGGAGTCGGGTGAGGAGTTGGAGTCGGTGTCCATGCCGTCCGTGTCCGTGCTGCTGTCGTCACTGATGTTGATTACACCCCCCGGATCCACCATGGTGTGCTTTGGGAACTTGGGCTGCCGGCCCCTGGGCTTACCTAGTGGACAGAACGCACATGAGTGAATTCAGACTGTGGCTCAGTGGCTTCACCTGAATAGTCCATGATGAGATTTTAACCGGATGTGATGAGGCAACACTTTGCAACATATACAAATAAAATTGCTATTATCATTATATAATAGGTGTGTAACGGTTCACCACGTATTGTGGTTTTGGGGAGGGGTCACACGGTTCGGTTTTGGTAAGACAGGAAAATTAAATGCCACCCATAATGTTCAGCATTTGCAATGTTCCTGGCATGGTCTGTTGTGACCGGATTGTTATGTTGGGCCTTTCAAGTTTCCACTCGAACGCTGTGAGGTGGGACCATGTAGGATGTGGAAATTTAACCGTTATGACGTTGTAAATAACAGTTGGATGCATTCATGTGATTTGAACTCGTTGAGAACTGCCGATTGGCTAAATGGTTCTAAATGCTTCTAAACCAATTCTAGAGTTCAAAAACCACATTAATAGATGGCTTTTGATAAATAATGTTTTGTTGTTGCATTTAACTGCCTGGAAATACTGTTATAGAGGCCATTTCCTTAATAGTTGACGTCAGAGGTCAGCATGTGGGAGAAGTGTGTGCTCAGGATGGATGAGTTTCCCACTAGTAATTACCAGTTTGAGGGGCCGTTCATGTGGTAAATTCCCACTTGGTTACAAACGCACCACAACACTGCCTCCATCAGATGCGGACTCTCATAAAAGGGTGTGTGTCTGTGACACGGTACATCTCTCGCTTTGGGGCAATCTCCCGCTTTGGGGTAATCTCCCACAAGAGGGAAGTTCATGGAACATGTCTCTAGCACTTTCACAAGGTGCTATAATCCCCTATTCTCAACCACCGAGAATGGGAGCATATCTGCGGTGTAAAAAATAAACATAGCCGACCTATTGCTCGTCATTTGTTTGGCCCAGGCAGAATCAGCTGCCAAGGGCTGATTGGATGTGGAGGGGAGACCGTTGTTGTTGTTGTTTCTGACACGCTGATCAGACCACCCGCCTTGCATGCGCATACATTCAATCATTTAATCCAAACTGCTCGTGAACGTCAACGGGCGTCTGCATAGCCAGGCGCTATAATAGGACTTGGTTCTATTTGAAACGCTTGAAGCAATGCAAGTCCCGCCTCTCCCATCTACTCATTGGTTTTTCCGAGCATATACCCACATGGGTGATTGAACGATGAACGAGGTCCATACTCTAGTCCAGTTGGTGGCGGTAATGCATCTTAAAAGTTGCCAACCACCATATAAAATCCACAGAAGAAGAATGAACGAGACAAGATTAAATCAAAGAAAAACAAACTAAAAACAAACTAGGTTTCCCCTTTTATCTTTGGATAAAATGTCGGTGTAGAGAACACACGATGTTGTGTGACCATACTATAACCATTTCAGGTAAAACAACAACCCAATGTTAAATCTCACAGGACAAATCAGCTAGCAACAGTAAGCTAGCTATGTTTTATATGCTTTTCGGCCTTAATATAGTTGGTTTTGGTATTTTAACCTGTGTGTCATGAACACGTCCGGTAGGGATAGACAAAATCAACATGCACCCGCGGAACTGGTTTGGTCATCATGTTAGTGTTTCCGTCTTGCTCCGGTATAAAGGGATGACGTAAATGTGTCAACATATTTGAGGTGTTGGCAGCTGCATATTCTCATTGAGCGTGGCATCATACCGTTAATGTGTTATCCACAACTCTCTGTCCATCGTCGTTGGAATCTACCGGGAAGCCAAGATTTCGGAAACCATACAGAACTAGTTCCCGTCTGCGCCTCACAAAAGGACAGTTTGAAATGTGCCAATTAAGATTTAAACTTTGATTACAACGTAGTTGTTTTAATAGAATTATCTTAGATTTACTCATGAGGCAGAGGCCTACAACGCAGCATACGCACATCCCATAGGCCTTGTGTTTTTTTAATGTATTAGTTTGAGTTGTGGACAGAAGCGAGGTCCCCGTACCGTCGGTACTAATACCGTTACACCCCTGTTATATAAGCAAACTCTTGACCTGACAACACAAATGCTAATTTAGACAAAGCACCTCACAGGGGGAGCGCAGAGCTCTTAGTATTTTAGTTGACGTACGTTTTCTCTTGTTTCCAGGCGCTTTCTCTCTCCTCGGCTTCTCAGAGGGAAAGTGTTTCTGTACCAGAGCTTTGAACACCCCCCTGAGGAGAAAAGACCAGACAGACGGTTATCATCTGAATCTACCACTGTGGAAGGCTGACAGGATGTCAGGATGGTTCTGACAGGTTATAGAGATGTGAGTAACAAACTCTGATTGACCTTATCATATACATTTCATGTCTCCCAGGGTCAGACGGTCCAGACAGACAGAGAGGGTAATTTCCAGCCTGACACCAAGCTTTGCTCCCGGGTAGAACATGACTGCAGGTAGAGATCTAGGATCAGCTTACCCTCCCCAAATCCTAGCCCTTAACCATTAGCTGGAAAAACAGATGAATTGAATTTGGATCAGTGTCTAGGGGAAGATTCATCCTACACCCTCAGGTAGTGGTGTTTGAGAAAAGTGACGGGTTCTGACTAAACCTTTGACTGAAGCTGGAGAGTGACAAATGGAATGTCTTTTAACTAGGAACCGGTAATGTACCCGGCAACAGACAACTGATTCATGTGAAAACCACAGGCACGTCAGACAGAAAAGTTCCAGTTACACTAGATGAAAGCTGTGGTGTTGTGTGTGAGGTTTGAGTCAGGGCTGAGACAAAGATCAATTTGCTCCAATACTGTACTTAACCAAGGCTTCAGAGAGCCAAGGACACAGGACTTACTCTGCTGCAGATACGAATCTGTCCAGGTGCCCATCGTTCTCATCCAGGACCTCTCTGGTTCGGGCCTCTCCTGTAGACTGCAGACCAATCACAATGCACTGGGAGGGGAGAAACAAGACATGAGCAGAGTGTCACACTTAAACATATCAACAAGGAAAAACATGGCTCTATTTTCCTTGCCCATTCAAATGCAGGGATAATTGTGATAACGCCTCTTGGCCAGAGATTCCCATCTAAATGACAATCATGGTTAAATAAAGGATTAATAAATGAATACAAGTGCTGGTCAGTCTCACCTTGCCAGCCTCCAGCTCCTTATTGGCCAGCTCCACCAGGCAGCGGACCTTGGCGGCGATGCAGAGGTATTTGAAGAAGCGCTGGTGAGAAGACCAGAACTGACCCCACAGGGACTTCCTGCTGACCAAGCACAGCTCATCTGCTGCACGCATGAACACAGCCAGAGTCTCCGCCCACTGAGGACACACATATACAAGTCACATCTTTAGACATACTGTAACAGGGCAGTTACACACAGTTCACACATCACTACACACACACACACACAGGTAAAATTACACAGTCTAGACACAAACAAATGCAGTCACCGGTCACATTTCTCCACATAAAAACAAATCACACATTCTACCTACCTGCATGCACACTAGTGATGAGGGGCGGATTTAAAACAAAAGTTAAATATATTATTTTTGCGCTAGTTGGTGATACCTGCACCAAAACATCAGTATTGGTCCTTCATATCTTACTTCCAGCCATGAGTCCTGCACGTGATCGGGAGCGCCATTTCTTGTTTCTCCTTTTCTATTGATGAAGCTTTTGTCCGGTTGAAATATGATTGATTAGTTATGACAAAAACAACCTGAGGATTGATTTTAAACATTGTTTGACATGTTTCTACGAACTTTTATTGTACTTTGACTTTTCCTCTTGATGTTGAGAGCGCACATTGTGCCTTCGGATTTCTGAACTAAACGCACCAACAAAACTGAGGTTTTTGGACATAAAGGAGAGATATTATCGAACAAAACAAACATTTGTCTAACAAGGAGACCTGGGAGTGCCACCAGATGAAGATCAAAGGTAAGTGATTAATTCTAATGCTATTTCTGACTTTTGTGAGCCTTCTCCTTGGCTGTATGGTTTTAGTGGCTAGGCAATGACCTAACATAATCGCGTCGTGTGCTTTCGCCGTAAAGCCTTTTTGAAATCTGACAGAGGTTGCATTAAGGAGAAGTTTATCTTTAAACTTATGTTAAACACTCGTATCTTTAATCAATGTTTATTTCTGTAATTTGATGCGGCTCTCTGCATTTTCACCGGATGTTTGTTTGAGACAATGATTACTGTACATATTTCATATACATATAACGTGCCAATTTCAACTGAGGTTTTTGGACATAAAGATTAACTTTATCGAACAAAATGTAACATGAAGTCCTTTGAGTGCCATCTGATGAAGATCAAAGGTTAGTGATTCAATTAATTGCTATTTCTGACTTTTGTGAGCCCTCTCCTTGGCTAGAAAATGGCTGTATAGTTTTCTGTGAGTAGGCACTGACCTAACATGATCGCATGGTGTGCTTTCTCCGTAAAGCCTTTTTGAACTTGGACACTGTGGTTGGATTTACAAGAAGTTATCTTTAAAATGGTGTATAATACTTGTATGTTGGAGGAATTTTAATGATTGCATTTGTTGTATTGAATTTGGCGCCCTGCAATTTCACTGGCTGTTGTCGAGGTGGGACACTGGCGTCCGGAATTCAATCCCATTGAGCACGCCTGGGACCTGTTGGATCGGAGGGTGAGGGCAAGGGCCATTCCCCCAGAAATATCAGGGAACTTGCAGGTGCCTTGGTGGAAGAGTGGGGTAACATCTCACAGCAAGAACTGGCAAATCTGGTGCAGTCCATGAGGAGGAGATGCACCGCAGTACTTAATGCAGCTGGTGGACACACCAGATACTGACTGTTAATTTTGACCACCCCCCTTTGTTCAGGGACACATTATCCCTTGTCTGCGGAACATGTTCAGTTTGTCTCAGTTGTTGAATCTTGTTATGATCATACAAATATTTACACGTTAAGTTTGCTTTAAATAAACGCAGTTGACAGTAAGAGGACTTTTTTGTTGTTGCTGAGTTTACATGCATACATATAGTGATCAATATGTTTGGAACATAAAATCACAGTATTGAATCGCAATACATATAGAATCTCATTACATATTGTATCGGCACCTAAGTATTGTGATATCGTACCGCGAGGTCCTTGGCAATTCCTGGACCTAACGCACGCATGCACACGTCTTCAGTTGCTCACCAGTTTGGCAGATTTGTTGTAGACCAGTTTGAAGTCATCGTCCAGGCTGATTTCCTCAATGCGGAAGGACACCCCTGAGAAGCTCAGCTGCCGGGCGATGTACATCCCACTCACCTTCATGTCCATTGCAACAATCTCCATGGCGCCTACACCCCTGTCAACCAAAAAGCCAAACCACACAGCCTGTCAGCTATGCTGTATTCTAAATACTGGGACTGGTCTGGTAGCCAAACCATTACAAGATGTTATTCTCACAACATATATAATCATATACATTTTAATTATAAGATAGTGATATAAATCAGGAAAAGGGCGTGTGGAATGAGGCCAGACCTCTTCTCGATGGCGTGCAGGAAATCATCAAAGGTCTTGAAAGGCGTGCCGTCGCCCCAGATCCCCAGGCGGCTCATATAAATCATGTTCTTTGGCTCAGAGGCACCTGAAGGGCGACAGAGAAGCAGGGGTGAGATATTGATACAGAGAGACAGAGAACGAGTATAACTAAGAGACCCAGAGGAATTGAAAGAAAGACCGTGAGGGAGAGGAAGACAAAAACAGGCTGAATGAGATAAAACGGGAAAACAGACAGGAACAAGTAGACAAACAGTCCTAAAGTACAGGCATTGTGAGAAAGAGCGATAGTGAAAGAGAAGACAGAGGTCCAGGTACAGTGTAAGAAAGGCCCACCTGTGGCACTGGCATAAACCACCCTGGCCAGGGGCAGCTTGTGCTGCAGATCCAGCACGGCCTTGCCCATCTTGGTGGACGTGGCATTCTTGGCCTTGTGGCATTCGTCAAACACAATCTAGGAACATGGTCAAGGGGAAAACGCTGCTACAATGTGAAACTGCCCAGCGTAAACATGCTGATTGAGCTAAACTTATGTTCAAGGATAATTGGTAGTCACTGGACGAGATGGCCATGCTAGACGGGCAATTTCATCAGGACTTATTTGTTCTTATTTTAGGGCTCGCTTCAGTAATAGCGGTTAGAACATGCAGTAGTTCTAGGATGGCCAGTGCATTAACTGGATTGTCAATTTACAACAATTCTATACGTAGACAGAAATCCCGATAGAGCCACGGACCCAGATCATCTACAATCAGATATTATCAGGTTAATAGTGACCAAGGTGGTAGTGTAGTGTATAAGGATACGACGCCGTCAAAGCCGGGCTTGCACCAGTCCAGGATCTGCTTGAGTCTGGTGCGGCGCTGCCCTCCTGCTTGACTCTCACCAATCAGAGCAGAGTATGTCGCAAACAGGACTCCTTCTGAGGTAGCTGTGTCGCCATACTTTATCTATAGAAAGCGACACAAGCAGAGGTTAGACAAGACAGCATTTGTGCTTACAGACCCTCAGAAGACAACATACAGTAATTGTAATGGTTGTTTGACATATTCCTTTCTCATTGTCTCACCTTGTTTAAGGCATGCACAGGAATAGTGGGAGCATTTATGTCTTTGAGATCTCTCTCTGCGTCGTATTTCAGGTCATTGGACACACTGAACCTGAGGGGTGGAAGAGGAGAATGAGTGCATCTTTACAAAATAAGCATGACGCACAAGTGAAACAGGTTTATTTCAGAGTTGGTAGTAATCAATGGCACTGACTTTCATTGATGGTTTCTAACGCAGGTCACAAAGACCCCAGTCTGACGCAATATCCATTACAACTAACGTTTTACAATCGAAACCACTCAAACTTAAATCTATTAGGCAGGGAGACACCCACCTACATAATGGTAGGATATAACTAAAAGGTAGGGAGAAACAGAGCTAGGCTGGGTAATGTATTGAGTGTAGTAATAGTAGAAGAAATATAGTGTCTTACCATAGTGCTTTCTTCCTTCCTTTAAGGTAATTCTCCAGGATGATGCCGGCCACCGTACGGCCCTTCCCCACTCCGGCCCCGTCTCCTATCAGGAAGCCTGCTCTCTGGTTGTTCTGCAGGATCACCTCATGTTGCTGGGAACACACATGGCACACGGTGTTCACATGTGTATACAGACATACACTATGACTAACGTATACATGTCATATTGAAGTCATTTAATAGACAACGTGACTTACAATACAAGCATTCAATTAAACAGCAGGATAATATATTGAACAAATACTGAACATAGAAACTCCACAGCTAAAGTAGGCAATACAGTAGAACGTGTTTAAAGACATTGTATAATATACCCTTTATTTATGAACCACACACTTTTCCAAGCACTTGAACTTGTTCCTGTACACACATTATCGGTAACGAACACTTCACATTGTAGTCATTTAGTCAGGCATTTAATAAAACCACCGCATACTATTGAACAACTTACACAGAGAGGTATCAAAGCTGAAGATAACACTAAATACAGTTTCTAAAACATACTTGAACTTGTTCCTGCCAGACCAGACAGGTGAGGTCAGAGGTGATAAAGGTGAGTGTTACCTGGCAGGCGTAGATGATGGCCTCGAGTTGCAGGGCAGAGAGCAGGCCACAGTTGATGGTGAGGTTAGGAATGGATAGAGTGTAGGTGATGTCAGGAGGAGGGACGCTGGACAGCGTGTTGGTCTCCACCACTATGTCTGGGTGGGAGATCCCTATGGTAGCTGAGGAAGGACAAAAGAGGGAGATCATTTAAATGTTGAACAGACAGGCAACATTTGACTAAATCCCTCACAGACTGACTATCAGTATCAGATTATATTATTATTCCCTGTATGAGTAGTTGTGTACTAATGTCACTGAAAAATATGACTAATTGCAAAATTCAAATTCCTTCCACAAAGAAAAACACAAAAACAGCCACCAGGACAACATATTGTGTCTTGAGAGTAGTGTCGGGAAGCATACATTTGGATGGTTTGTAGTCGGCGTAGGTGTCTACATGTCCCAGCTCCTCTGTCTCCTCCTCCTCCTCCTCCTCTTCTGCCGGAGTCTGGGTTCTCTGAACCTGCATAAGCAAAGGGATATGGGTAATGTAGTTCATATCATGTCTATTATTTGCCTCCTGTCCATCTACACTGATATGATAAAACTGGACAAGTGAAAGCAAAGGGCCCCTCTTTCCAGATCAGTGCAGATGAGGAAAATAAGTAAAATAATCTCAACAAACTGGACAAGACAGAAACAACATAGATATGAGGTGAATTTTTTAGGTCTAAATCATAGTGAATGGTTACAGGTCAGAGGTTGACAGAGCTAATTAACTGATCATTAGCTGACCTACAATTACTTGTCCTGATGCTCGTTAATAAGGTCATTAAGAGCCTGAGTGGATAGATTAGAGAAATAGACTATTGTTTTGAGGAGGGGCTCACTAAGAGTAACAGAGAAGTTAACTGTTTTACTCAATATATTTACACAATATTTCAAAACCTGTTTTTGTAACATCCGCAAAAAAGGCAGCAATAATTCATGTGGGTTTCAAGTTATGCTAAACTTATTTTTAAGTTAGTGTGGCATTTTTAAAATGATGCAGTCAGTTTTGACTCCATCTCCACATTCTTGTGCTATTCAAAATGGGCCTCAGTCAATTTAGGTCGGATTAAATTTGGAGGGTTGAGGCTACCTGGTATCCTCCCAAAGGTGGGGTGCTGATAATGGCAGAGATATCCTCCAAACTGCTCAAACCCTGAAACCTGTTGGCATTTAGCTGCAGGGAGAACAAACAAAAAAACAAGCATTCAAACCAAATGAAAAGATGCAAGTCACACCCGAGTCGTGTGAGTCATGAATGTCAGAACTTCTGGAACAACAACATAAGTGACATGTCTGCTTGTTAGTGAAAGCCAGCGGCAACAAAGGGCACAGAAAGTGTGTAGAATACATAGATAAATAATGGAGAAAATAACAATAGAATCAATAGGAAAAACACAAAGACTCAAACAAATAACATTTTCCCACTTCTGAGTCATACTCCCTAACATTCTCTCTTTCGGGAGATGGGTTGTAAACATATCTGACCCCGGATCAGTGGTTAGAGGCAACATTTACCTACTGTACATGACGTGTATTTGAGAATTGCTGTTGAGTGTTAAGCACACAGACACTTGGTCTTGTTTTTAGAGTGAGCATGTATGTGTGAGTATGAACATAGTGGTGTTAGTTGGCAGAGATATTTTTATCTAGGTAGTAGTGTGTGGTGATGCATGTATGTGCTGATGAATGTCTCATTGTTTTGTGTGAGAAAAAGAAAACAATGTGAGAGAGTGGGTGTGCTACATGAATAAAATTAATAAATAAAAAGTCAACATAAAAAGTAAGAGGGAGTCTGTGTGTAGTCGGGTCCCCTCACCTCCAGCTGGCTTTGTGCTGGTGTGTTTATGTCCCATAGCGTAGGCACGTGGGCCAGGTTGTCTGCGTGGATGAAGTCCTGGGCATCGGCGTACTCTGACAGAGAGTCGGCCGGAGAGGAGAACAGAGAGTTGTTGGAGAGGTCATCGATGCAGGACAGGTCCTGGAGACACAGAGGTGGCGACAGACAAAACATGTTAGTAAGCTCTCTCCTTTCTGGATCAACTAAGTGATGGACCCTTCTCATGTTGCAGCAAATTCAGTGGGGTACACTTAAAATCTTTGTACTGTGAAATTATGACTTGGTTTATACAGTAGTACCCTTTAAAGCAATGTTATGATTAGAAAAAGAGATACAATGCCGAAAGAAAACCGTGTACAAAAACTAGTAAAACATATGCAGTGTGTGTGTGCGTGTGTGCCTGATACGTGATGTAAGACGTGCGCTCGTAAATGTATTTGTTTATGCATGTGTAAGTTCATGTATTGTACGTGAGTACATAAATACAATACATGTGTAGGTAAGTATGTGTATCGTTTTCCCACAGTATGATTGGACGGTCGGTCATTGGGAGAGGCTCCCACACCCCCACACTTATTTTAAGTGGAACCACCCAGAGGCCCAAGAATCAACTAGGCCCAGTTGTGCAGAACAAGAGCAGCAGCTCCAACCAAAGATGACACAGCAGCCCAAGACTGATACAAACCATGGAATAAAAAAAAAAGACTGACCAGGGAGAGCATGTAGGATACACTGTCCAGCACAGTAGAAGGGTTGTTCCACCAAGTCGGTGACATTTTTTATTTTAACATTCTGCCATAAAGAGCACATGATTGACTTCATGAAAAAAAAAAACATTTTTCCCCATCCCAAGAGGTTAAATAAAATGATGACTATAGTAAGTGTCTAAGTACCAAATAAAGTAACAGCGTTGACCGTAACAGGGTAACGATTTACATGTCAAATCAGAAATAAATCTTTGTGTTAGGGAGAATGTAAGCTGTGTGCAACGGGGCGGGTCAATTGAATGAAAGTTTTTTATTTTTTAAATTTATTGTTAAAACATTTTTACAATGTCTATCTACGTCTATCTACATCTAATGTCTATCTATCTATTTTTTAAATTTATTGTTAAAACATTTTTACAATGTCTATCTACGCTTCCATCACGTGGACTGGGATATGTTCCGCACTGCGTCCAACAACAACATTGACGAATACGCTGATTCGGTGAGCGAGTTCAATAGAACGTGCATTGAAGCTGTCGTTCCCATAGCAACGATTAAAACATTCCCAAACCAGAAACCGTGGATTGATGGCAGCATTCGCGTAAAACAAAGCGCGAACCACTGCTTTTAACCAGGGCAAGGTGACCGGAAACATGACCGAATACAAACAGTGTAGCTATTCCCTCCGCAAGGCAATCAAACAAGCTAAGCGTCAGTACAGAGACAAAGTAGAGTCGCAATTCAACGGCTCAGACACGAGACATATGTGGCAGGGTCTACAGTCAATCACGGATTACAAAAAGAAAACCAGCCCCGTCACGGACCAGGATGTCTTGCTCCCAGGCAGACTAAATAACATTTTTGCCCGCTTTGAGAACAATACAGTGCCACTGACACTGCCCTCTAACAAAACCTGCGGACTCTCCTTCACTGCAGCCGACGTGAGTAAAACATTTAAACGTGTTAACCCTCACAAGGCTGCAGGCCCAGACGGCATCCCCAGCCGCGGACTCAGAGCATGCGCAGACCAGCTGGCTGGTGTGTTTACGGACATATTCAATCAATCCTTATCCCAGTCTGCTGTTCCCACATGCTTCAAGAGGGCCACCATTGTTCCTGTTCCTAAGAAAGCTAAGGTAACTGAGCTAAACGACTACCGCCCCGTAGCACTCACTTCCGTCATCATGAAGTGCTTTGAGAGACTAGTCAAGGACCATATCACCTCCACCCTACCTGACACCCTAGACCCACTCCATTTGCTTACCGCCCAAATAGGTCCACAGACGATGCAATCTCAACCACACTGCCCTAACTCATCTGGACAAGAGGAATACCTATGTGAGAATGCTGTTCATCGACTACAGCTCAGCATTTAACACCATAGTACCCTCCAAACTTGTCATCAAGCTCGAGACCCTGGGTCTCGACCCCGCCCTGTGCAACTGGGTACTGGACTTTCTGACAGGCCGCCCCCAGGTGGTGAGGGTAGGTAACAGCATCTCCACCCCGCTGATCCTCAACAGTGGGGCCCCACAAGGGTGCGTTCTGAGCCCTCTCCTGTACTCCCTGTTCACCCACAACTGCATGGCCATGCACGCCTCCAACTCAATCAAGTTTGCGGACGACACTACAGTGGTAGGCTTGATTACCAACAACGATGAGGCGGCCTACAGGGAGGAGGTGAGGGCCCTCGGAGTGTGGTGTCAAGAAAATAACCTCACACTCAACGTCAACAAAACAAAGGAGATGATTGTGGACTTCAGGAAACAGCAGAGGGAGCACCCCCCTATCCACATCAATGGGACAGTAGTGGAGAGGGTAGTAAGTTAAGTTCCTTGACGTACACATCACAGACAAACTGAATTGGTCCACCCACACAGACAGCATCGTGAAGAAGGCGCAGCAGCGCCTCTTCAACCTCAGGAGGCTGAAGAAATTCGACTTGTCACCAAAAGCACTCACAAATTTCTACATATGCACAATCGAGAGCATCCTGTCGGGCTGTATTACCGCCTGGTACGGCAACTGCTCCGCCCACAAACGTAAGGCTCTCCAGAGGGTAGTAAGGTCTGCACAACGCATCACCGGGGGCAAACTACCTGCCCTCCAGGACACCTACACCACCCGATGTCACAGGAAGGCAATAAAGATCATCAAGAACAACAACCACCCGAGCCACTGCCTGTTCACCCTGCTATCATCCAGAAGGCGAGGTCAGTGCAGGTGCATGAAAGCAGGGACCGAGAGACTGAAACAGTTTCTATCTCAAGGCCATCAGACTGTTAAACAGCCACCAACATTGAGTGGCTGCTGCCAACACACTGACTCAACTCAAGCCACTTTAATAATGGGAATTGATGTAAATATATCACTAGCCACTTTAAACAATGCTACTTAATATGTTTACATACCCTACATTATTAATCTCATATGTATATACGATACTCTATATCATCTACTACATCTTTGTAATACATGTATCACTAGCCACTTTAAACTATGCCACTTTG
Source organism: Oncorhynchus tshawytscha (assembly GCF_018296145.1). NCBI lineage: Eukaryota > Metazoa > Chordata > Actinopteri > Salmoniformes > Salmonidae > Oncorhynchus > Oncorhynchus tshawytscha. The sequence goes on from NC_056433.1 coordinate 52,114,375, forward strand.
TTTACATACCCTACATTACTCATCGCATATGTATATACTGTACTCGATACCATCTACTGCATCTTGCCTATGCTGTTCTGTACCATCACTCATTCATATCTTTATGTACATATTCTTTATCCCTTTACACTTGTGTGTATAAGGTAGTAGTTTTGGAATTGATAGGTTAGTTTACTTGTTGGTTATTACTGCATTGTCGGAACTAGAAGCACAAGCATTTCGCTACACTCTCATTAACATCTGCTAACCATGTGTATGTGACAAATACAATTGATTTGACTTTATGGGTAACAAGATTGACTTATGCTTGGCTGGCTCAGTTCTTCACCACAAAACATCAGGAAAACGGCAAAAAGAGTAGAACCAGATCACCTACTTTTACACTAGGATTTGACTATTAGATGTTCAATGTTTCTTTCTAAAAAATATATTTGAAAAGGAATAGTTTCAACATTAAAATGAGAGTTCAGTTCACGTAACAGGGTTGCTCTTAAAATGAGGGACAGACTCATTTAGTAACTAATGACGTGAAATCAATAATAATCTTCAGAAACTAACTCAGGCTTTAACAATGATCTTGAATCTTAGGAGACATTTTTGGATTAAGTGGGAAATCTTCCTAGAAGTGACAGTTGCCATGTCAATATGCTGAATTGTGCCACTTCGACAAGCCTTTATTCATATTGAAAATCTGTTTAATTAAATTGTCCACGTGGTCTATATTAAAAGGGCACTTCCTTTAATGTAACAGGCTTTTAAAATTCAATAATGAGGCAAAATGTACATTTAAAATCAAAGGGACGCAAAGGGCACCCATTTCGTGGAGCGGCCCAGGAACATCCAGGACACATTCAAGAAAGTACAGTATTATATAGAGCCATTATTGGAACTCCAATCTCATATTGCTCAAATGAACAGAAAAACAGCAAAAGCAACACCTCTCCCCTATTTGACCTAGATCATGTGTTTATGTACTGACATGTAGGCTGTGTGCCCTTTTCCACATTTTGTTACGTTACAGCCTTATTCTAAAATTGATTTTCTCCTCAATCTACACACAATACCCCATAATTACAAAGCAAGAAAAGAGTTATACAATTTTGCAAATGTATAACAAATAAAACTTAAATATCACATTTATTTAAGCATTCAGACCCTTTACTAAGTACTTTGCTGAAGCAACTTTGGCAGCGATAACAGCATTGAGTCTTCTTGGGTATCTGTCAGGTTGGATTGGGAGCGTCACTGCACAGCTTTTTTCAGGTCTCTCCAGAGATGTTCGATCAGGTTTAAGTCTCTGGCTAAGTCACTCAAGGACATCGAGACTCATCCTGAAGCCACTTCTGCGTTGTCTAGGCTGGGTGCTTTGGGTCTTTGTCCTGTTGAAAGGTGAGCCTTCAACCAAAGTCTGAGGTCCTGAATGCTCTGGAGCAGGTTTTCATCAAGGATCTCTCTTTGCTTTGCTCGGTTAATATTTTCCTCAATCCTGACTTGTCTCCCAGTCCTTGGGACATCCCCCACAGCATGATGCTGCCACCACCATGCTTCACCGTAGAGATGGTGCCAGGTTTCCTCCAGACGTGATGCTTGGCATTCAGGCCAGAGAGTTCAATCTTGGTTTCATTAGACCAGAGAATCTCGTTTCTCATGGTCAGAGTCCTTTAGGTGCCTTTTGACAAACTCCATGCGGGCTGTTACAGTTGAAGTCGGAAGTTTACATACACTTAGGTTGGAGTCATTGAAACTTGTTTTTCAAGCACTCCACAAATGTCATGGAAACAAACTACAGGTTTTGGCAAGTCGGTTAGGACATCGACTTTGTGCATGACACAAGTCATTTTTCCAACAATTGTTTACAGGCAGATTATTTCACTTATAATTCACTGTATCACAATTCCAGTGGGTCAGAAGTTTACATTCACTGAGTTGACTGTGCCTTTAAACAGGTTGGAAGATTCCAGAAAATTATGTCATGGCTTTAGAAGCTTCTGAAAGGATAATTGACATCATTTGAGTCAATTGGAGGTGTACCTGCGGATGAATTTCAAGGCCTACCTTCAAACTCAGTGTCTCTTTGCTTGGGAAAATCTAAATAAATCAGCCCAAAAAATTAGACCACAAGTCTGGTTCATCCTTGGGAGCAATTTCCAAACACCTGATGGTACCATGTTCATCTGTACAAACAATAGTATGCAAGTATAAACACTATGGAACCACACAGCCGTCATACCGCTCAGGAAGTTCTTTGGTGCAAAAAGTAAAAATCAATCCAGGAAAAACAGCAAAGGACCCTGTGAAGATGCTGGGGGAAACAGGTACAAAAGTATCTATATCCACAGTAGAACGAGTCCGACATCGACATAACCTGAAAGGCCGCTCAGCAAGGAAAGAAGCCACTGCTCCAAAACCGCCATAAAAAAAGCCAGACTACGGTTTGCAACTGCACATGGGGACAAAGGTCATATTTTTCTTTTTTCAAGATATCAGTCGGGAAGTTAAAGCTTGGTCGCAAATTGGTCTTCCAACTGGACAATGACCCCAAGCATACTTCCGAAGTTGTGGCAAAATGGCTTAAGGACAACGAAGTCAAGGTATTGGAGTAGCCATCACAATGCCCTGACCTCAATCCTACAGAAAATGTGTGGGCAGAACTGAAAAAGTGTGTGTGAGCAAGGAGGCCTACAAACCTGACTCAGTTACACCAGCTCTGTCAGGAGGAATGGGCCAAATTTCACCCAACTTATTGTGGGAAGCTTGTGGAAGGCTACCCGAAACGTTTGACCCAAGTTCAGCAATTTAAAGGCAATGATACCAAATACTAATTGAGTGTATGTAAACTTCTTACCCACTTGGAATGCGATGAAGTAAAATACAAGCTGAAGTAAATCACTCTACTATTATTCTGACATTTCACATTCTTAAAATAAAAGTAGTGATCCTAACTGACCTAAAACAGGGCATTTTTACTAGGATTAAATGTCAAATGGTGAAAAACTGAGTTGAAATGTATTTGGCTAAGGTGTATGTAAACTTCCGACTTCAACTGTATGTGCCTTTTACCGAGGAGTGCTGCACAGATGGTTGTCCTTCTGTAGGGTTCTCCCATATCCACAGAGGAACTCTGGAGCTCTGTCAGAGTGACCATCGGGTTCTGGGTCACCTCACTGAACAAGGCCCTTCTCCACCGATTGCTAAGTTTGGCCAGGCAGCCAGCTTTAGGAAGTGTCGTGGTGGTTACAAACTTCTTCCATTTAAGAATGATGAGGCTGCTGTGTTCTTGGGGACCTTCAATACTGCAGAATTGTTTTTGTCTCCTTCCCCAGATCTGGGCCTCGACACAATCCTGTCTAGGAGCTTACCGGACAATCCTCCGACGCCACGGCTTGGTTTTTGCTCTGACATGCACTGTCAACTGTGGGACCATATATAGACAAAGCTCAATTTGAGTCACATAGCAAAGGTTCTGAATAATTTTCTAAATAAGGTATCTGTTTTTCTATTTGTAATATATTTGCAATAATATCTAAAAACCTGTTTTCACATTGTCATTATGGGGTAGTGTGTAGATTAATGAGGGAACATTTTTATTGAATCAATTTTAGAATAAGGCTGTAACATAAAATGTGGGAAAAGGGAAGGGTTCTGAATACTTTGAATGCACTGTATGTAGTTCTGTCCTTGAGCTGTTTTTGTCTATTAATTAATTAAATTAATGGTCTGTATTACGTAATGTTTCATGTTTTGTGTGAACCCCAGGAAGAGTAGCTGCTGCTTTCGTAACAGCTAATGGGGATCCTAATAAAATACCAAAACATACAGCAGAGGATAACATACACACTAATGGAAAACAACTGCCCCTCGCATCTGCCAGTGAGTCTGTGTGTGTTTACACAAACGGGGTCAGAGGAGCAGGATGTGGTGATGCGCTTGTGTGTGTGGGGCTCGGGGGTGGTAAAGAGTTCCTATAGAGAGCTTTTTCAAGGGCACAGCACTCAGCTAATCAGTGTTTACTGGTAGCTCTGTGATTACTCTCCTGGTTGTATCATTGTGTGTGTGTGTGTGTGTGTGTGTGTGTGTGTGTGTGTGTGTGTGTGTGTGTGTGTGTGTGTGAGCTCTGCTAGGGCAAGATCAGACTTAAGCTCTGAAATTAGCCTCTTGAAGTTGTGCCCTGTGGACAGCTAAGTGGAACGGCTGCAGTTTGGTGTGTATAGAAGAGAATGGGGGGAGAGACGATCCGTGGAAACTCCCCCCTCTATCCCTCCACCAATCACGCTCTCCCCTCACCCCACTATCATTCCAAGAAATGTGGCTGTTCCGGCAGATGGGTGATTAGTAAACAAGGAGGAAGAAAACGTAACCAGAGGCCGCTCCGAAGAGAGACCCATACTACACCCACCTTCGGCAACTGCTCAGCAGTTCCTACAGTGGGAACAGAAACTTAGTGATAAATTCCTTCCTCACACAAGGAACTCCCACATAGGAGGGCCTCATACTCTTTTATAATAAAAACTAGGCAACAAGACACTATGTAACATAACACAACCCATCCTGCATTCTTCTCCTAGATTTAGAGAGATTAGTCACATGCACAGGGTTGCAGGGGTGGGAAGTGCAAGAAAGGGATAGGGTTAGAATGTAGCTGACTAGTGATGGCTATTCAGCAGTCTGATGGTAGAAGTTATTGGTCAGTCTTTCAGTATTTGCTATGATGCTCCTATATTGCCAGCGTCCGAGACATGGAAGCGGGGAGGACAGTCCATGGCTCGTGTGGCTGGGGTCCCTGATGACCTTCTTGGTCTTCCTGCAACACCTGGTGTTGTTGGTGTCCTGGAGGGCAGGCAGTGTGTACCCAATGGTGGGTTGGGCTGAGCATACCACCCTCTGTAGCACCATGCGGTCAGCTTTGGTGGAGTTGTCGTACCAGACTGATGCAGCCCGAAACTATGTTCTTGATGGTGCTCCTGTATAACACTGAGGGCCCTCGGGGACAGGACACATTTCTTCAGCCTCCTGAGATTGAAAAGTTGCTGTCATCCCTTCTTCACCACTGTGTCCGTGTGGTTTGACCATTTCAGCCCCTCTGAGATGTGTATGCCGAGAAACTTTAAGTTTGACTGTCTCACATATTGGGCTTCATATGAGAATTACACCATAGATCTTGTTGGACCATTCAAGGAGTTCGCTAAATGGATAAAAGGGCAGTAGCAGGAACAGTGGCATCTAGAGTGGGCAAAACCTGTTCCTTGCACTTCATTTATGGGGAAAATGCAAGTTGTTTCAATGGCTAATTTCTCTGACCAAGGGGGAGAGAAACATACCAAATTCACTGAATACATTACATAGTATGAATACACAATACTCCACATTGCAGCTTCATACAGTTTGTCAAACACTGAGAACTGATAGTATATACTGGCCATTGGGGTGGGCTGTGTTTGACAATTTATTTAGATTCTTCACTTATTTTGTAAATCAGAAGTTACTATATTTAATGAATATTATATTTCATTAAATTTGGGTGCAATCAATTAGCTTTCAAGATCAAAATCACATTTCAATAAAATTATTTTATAGAAATGCTTATCGTATTGGTTTCCAACTACAGAAAAATGTCGGTCTGACATGGTGGGTGTCAAATTCCTCGTGCTTTTTGAGGTGGAACGACTATGACATTTTGTTTATTGATTGACCAATTCATATTGTAATGTTTTCATAAATGGTCAGAGCAGAACTAATCATCTCATTCTCCCAACAGCTCCAGTGCTCTTGTTCTGACAGGATGAACCATTTAATTTCATCCCAGGGAAGATACCAACCTTTTCCTGTCAAGCCAGGAGAAAAACTTGGATTAAGAAGAACAAATTGGGGTGTCACTTGAGACTGCTGAAAAAAAGATGGCAGCACTTTAGAGAGCTCCTAATACCCACATGTAAGTATTTCAATTCAACAGCATACAATTTCATTTGTCTTAATATATTGACTTGTAGTACAGTTTAATATTAAAGATAATTTAAATCTTGAAACAGCTCGCTAAAGCGGCATAATTGGAATGTTGACACACACTAAAAGACTACAGACTAGCAAACAAACAAGTCATCGCGAATAATCACGTAAATCCAGATAAAATCGGTACATCTTTAGAATCTAATTGAGCAAATGGGAGAGATGAATACGACTTTGTTGGGTGCTGCATCCAATGTCTCCATGATAAAAACAACTACCGAGCTAAAGGAAAAACTTGATGTGATACAACTGATGATGTATAAGGAAGAGGGACACTGGACATATTGGGAAATCGTGTCAAAGTACTTCAGAACAGAAGTAGGATAAATACGGTGAGATTAACCTATCTGAAAGAGGAGAGAGGCTGGTTGTGGACTAATCTCGTGTGTGCACAATCGCCGCAGAATGATTTGGAGTTGACAACGGGCACGAATTTGAAATTGAACGAACCCAGCGCAGCTTAACAATTGCCTGACGAGAGTGGGTGCCGAGAACGGTTCTCATCCACTTCCTACCATCTACAGCCCAGGACAAGATTTAAAGCCGCAAAATAAAAGGGTGGCAGCGTTCAATGGGAAGGCCACCGGCTGTCTTTTTTCCTGTACCTGTCCAAGGAAATGGCACTGAATAGGAAGAAGTTTGCAACGGCGAAGAAACTACACAAGAAGAACGTCAGGCATACACACTGGACAGGTCATAATGAATTTTGAGTTGAGACTGCAGGTTATCCTCTGCAGCATCCAATACAGTTCTATGATGATTGGTTCATTGAAAAGCAACGTTACATTCCTAGTTGCTTTGTTTTATTTTGGGATTGGTTTTCTGTGTTTAATTGTACACACGGAGCATACAGTACCAGCCAAAAGTTTGGACACCTACTCATTCAACGTTTTTTCTTTATTTTACCATCTTCTACATTGTAGAATAATAGTGAAGACATCAAAACTATGAAATAACACATTTGGAATCATGTAGTAACCAAAAAAAAGTGTTATCAAAATATATTTTATATTTGAGATTCTTCAAAGTAGCCACCCTTTGCCTTGATGACAGCTTTGCACACTCTTGGCATTCTCTCAACCAGCTTCATGAGATAGTCACCTGGAATGCAATTCAATTAACAGGTGTGCCCTGTTAAAAGTTCATTTGTGGATTTTCTTTCAATCTTAATGCGTTTGAGCCAATCGGTTGTGTTGTGACAAGGTAGGGGTGGTATACAGAAGATAGCCCTATTTGGTAAAAGTCCATATTATTGCAAGAACAGCTCAAATAAGCAAAGCAAAACGACAGTCCATCATTACTTTAAGACAAAAGTCAGTCAATGCAGAACATTTCAAGAACTTGAAAGTTTATTTGAGTGCAGTTGCAAACATCAAGCCCCATGATGAAACTGGCTCTCATGAGGACCGTCACAGGAAAGGAAGACCCAGAGTTACCTCTGCTGCAGAGGATAAGTTAGAGTTAACTGCACCTCAGATTGCAGCCCAAATAAAAGTAACAGATACATCAACTATTCAGAGGAGACTGCATGAATCAGGCCTTCATGGTCAAATTGCTGCAAAGAAACCCCTACTAAAGGATATAATAGCACATGGGTCCAAAAAGAAGAGAGAAGGGGCTGAAGCAGTAAAAAGATTAAACCAATATTTTTTTATTTACCCGTTATTTGATTTTCTGTCACAGTCTTGCAGGGGAGAGGTTTATTGAAACTTCCAACCCAATTTTGTTACACTCAAAAGATATGTGGAGAACAGTACACAAGATATGTGGAATTTCACATGTAAAAACAAGGCTACTCATCATGTCACAATCCCATGGCTACGGATAGGAAATAAGTTTACTGGAAACAATGGTAATGTAAGGAATTCATTCTACATGTGATCTGTACAATGAAGATGTTTTAAAGTCATACTCAGATTTGGTACAAAAATATGTGGGAGACAAGGGACATTTCTGTAAATATTTACAATTGAGGGAATGTTTGTTAACCGGCTACTAACAAAATCCAGGAAAGAACCCAATAGCGGGAGTATTTGGAATTACCCAAACATAAAGCAGCCATTTTTTACTAAATATTTAGTCATCTGAGGAGTAGACTGTAAAAACGTCAGAACAATATGGCAAGCTGACGTTAAGTATGAAATTGAGGATGGCACCTAGTTGAAAATCTTGTCCAAACATAAGGGAAGCCAGGGGGAAACGTACTCAATATAAGATACTACATAGACCCCAACAAAGCTTAATAAATTGGGGCTGAACAACAATTCTCTGTGTTGGAAATGCCAGAAAGACACGGACATTTTTACAAGCAATATGGGAATGTACATTAGATCTACCTTTCTGGAAGGATGTTTGAAAATATCTGGAGAAATGATTGGGGTTAACAATTCCAGTTTCACTGAGAATGTGTCTCCTGGGCAATAGAACAGAGTTACCTAATGTAACAAAAGGAATTTGCACTGATCACTGTTGGTATGGTTACAGCAGCTAGAGTAATCCTTAGAATTTGAAAGGGTCATGCCACTCTTACTCTGAAACAGTAGATACAATCAATGTTGGAAGTAGCATCTTATGAACAAATGCTTGTTTGGATCACTGGCAGAAACAACAATTCTAGAATCTGGACATTTTATTTGTCGTGTTTCTAGGACTTGCAGGTGATGACTTCTGCTTGCGAACCCATTTAGTTCTGTACTGTAGCTTGTGAGATACTATTTGACTGTGTATATGTGCTCTGTTGGATGATATGTCTGGATGTCACGCTCAATGTTTTTATGCTGTACAATGTCCATTTTTTGTTTGTTTGTTTGGTTGTGTTTGTTGAAATAAGGAAAAAATAAATAACTTCAATAACGAACAAAATAAGAACAGAAACGGTCTCTCAAAAATATCATGGCCGAGGCGGTTCTTCTCTAAACCACCAACCAATTGTACCCCCCAGCTCCACTAATCTCCACTCACATAGGGAGAGAGGAGAACCAGAGCAGACTGGAATGTATTTTTCTTAATAAATGTGAGGCATGCGTGACTGGTAAAGCACTATTTGTTCCTCCGGCGGTGCGGACGGTGCTGCAGCTAAGATTATGTTCTGTTAGGCAGAGATAAAGCCTGAATACCAACTGCACTGATGGTAATCTGGCCTTCAACAGGCACTGCCTGCCTGCCTGGCTGGCTCCTAATCCTGCTTCCCTCTCTACCTCACAGGACAAAACATGGAAACGGCAGAGTGGGAGAGAGAAAGAGAAAGAAGAGAGAGAATGTTTTCAGAGGGAAAACATGGAGAAATCTGTGATTGGGCAAGAAGTTCATCATGTGCGTGTGTGTGTGAGAGAGAGAGAGAGAGAGAACAGTAGCAGAGTGTGTATGGCCTTTGTGAGATAAAAGGTTTTCAGAGTGAGGACAAGGACAAGTTGCGCAAGTGTTTATTTACGAAACTGCAGAGCAGCGCGTGTTGGTCAGAATTTTCCCAGTTTGTCTGTCAATCCTCATGTTTTCACACAAAGCCAGTCCTTCACATGTTCCTCTTCCACTTCTCCCGTTTAAGTGCTGAACCCAGCATTTTCTCCTTCCCATCATCCAAACCCACACACAGAGGAAAACCACATTCATGCCCATATATAGGCCTCCTTTTCACAATCCTTCAGTGATATGATCTGAAACCTCAGACTACTTTCACACAAACACATTAAATACACACACCAGGGTTTCCATTAGCCAGTAACGGAGGAGTTTTGGCAAAAAAAAAAGAAAAAAAGCCCATAAATAAAACAGCAGCCGGCTATTGCCCCCCCCAAAACAATGATTAATCATATTGCAAAGGTATGCTTTATAGCCGATTCATTGATGGTATTACATTTGAACGGCCATGCCTGGTCGGTCTATAGGTTTATCTGGATTATTTAGTGAAATTAAATTTGCCGCGTGGTGTATTTGTGTTAGCTGTTATGTTTATCACATGCTCAGAGCATACAGAGAGGCTAAGAGCGGAAAATGTCATACAGCGCGAGAGCTGCTGCTACAGCTTCTCTCAAACATCTAATTCATTACTGTTGAGATTAACGTGATTTAATTCTAAACACAACACACACACACACACACACACACACACACACACACACCACTGCTGTAGGCAGTATGCATTTTGAAAACATACATAATTATTTGAAACCGGATCAATTCACTTCATATGAGGCATGTCTTACACCTAGCTTCAAAGTCAAATCCGACCATAGAAACGAAGGCAATTCTTTTATAGCCTATTTCTCTCATGTTCTATTGGTTTACAAATAAACGTTCTTTCACTGTCCAGTAGCCAAAGGCACAAGCTGACCAATAGAATAGGTACATTTCTCTACTATAGTAGATTGACAGGCTAGTGTTTTTGCGGTTCGTTACTCTGTCTTGTTGCATGAGGAAAGGTAAATGGGGTAGTTATTCTAAGACCTTCAAAGTGCGCAATGAAATTCAGTAAGAAGGACACACACCTTTGCATCCTCAAGTTGCATGTTCTGTTAAGATGAATAACCATAATCTAAATTTGATTTCTGTCATTCTGAGCACCGTGGGTGGATGCCATAATCAGGTTACCCGATGCATTTGGGCCCGGTAAATCTCTCAAATGTCTATTAAACTCAAATGCTGCCGGTCAAATGTCCGGTGCCACATTTTCCTAATGGAAACCCTGACGCACGCACACGCGTAAACACCAGTATATCCACAGCACTGGCAGTAAAGTGTGTTTGAGAGCCTGTGATAATGGCAGTTGTCTGGCTGCATTGAGTAATGAAAACATTGAGGATGAGAAGGGGGGAAAAAGAGGAAAAAAAATCACTGCAATGAGCACCCCTGTCAGAGAGCAATGCAAGGGGCTCACTCTTAGGGCTGTTACGTTGAGCTTATTACAGCCCCACACACACACACACGGCAGTCAAATTCCACAAGACAGTTTAGTCACAGTAATTAGGCTTCTGCAAGCTCTGCTACTGCTGATGGTCATTAGTAGCCTACCAAACTGGTACTCGGCACTATTGTCCCTCTAATCACTCTGACATCAATGCAAATGTCATCGACAATCTAATCAAACACCTCATGACAGCCCATGAGCTTATGTGGCGCAACATTTCTGTAGGTTATGCAATTGTGTGAGAAAACAAGAGTGATGGCAGCTTTCTACAGGCTAGGCCTACTATATTTATTTATCAACTTCCCTAATATTAAGCACATTGCTTCTCTTTACAACAGGAGCATAGCCTACCTGGCTGGCATGAAAATGAACCACAGGGGTGGGTTCGCTATTTAAGTACATAGGTGACAGGTATATTTCTTCCGGTGCTCCTGTGCAAGATAACGGTCCAAGATACGGTGCAAGATAACGGTCCATTCTAAATCAAATTTCACACTTATTATTTAGTATATGTAAAGACAATATTAAATCAAGATTAGTGTGATGGTGACAATATTAGCCCATCACTTGTGAACGATGTCCAGCTTAAGCAAGAAACAGCGCATGCTTTTTTTCTCAAGTCATAGGCACACACATCATGTAGCCTAGCCTATAGGCCTATATGTTTTGATAAGGTTCGTATCACAACAAAACTGGCCAAATAACTTCTTAAAAAGAAGCACATTAATCTGCTTTACAACAGGTGTAGAGCCTAACTGGCATACATATGCAGTGCGTGAATTTCAAGGTTGGGGAAGAAAATTCACCATAAAACGCACCTTTAATATAAAAGCATTAAATGCTTTTTCACATTTGTGGTCACTTGAGAATGGTGTTATCCTGCTAACGGAACATTCACTTATAGCGTTGCTGCACATTGCTGCACTTATAATTCTAAGAAATAGCCTAACCGTTTTTCAACATTTTAAGCTAAAACATTCTCATCCGTTGCGTCAGGCTTATTGCTTAAAACAGGTTTTGTGATGCTATCCTAACTCACAACTGTCCCACATTATGTTTGGAATATTCATTTCTTACACAGAATAGAAAGTCAACTTTTGTATGATGGGGTATAGTAGACTGACATAGGCTAGTGCTTTTGCTGTTTGTTCGGCCTACTCATTTTGTTGGCTGACTAAAAAGTAAAAATGTGGACAGTTCTTCCAATACGCGCCTCAGAATTGGATAAAGACGCGCGCAGTTCTGTCCCCAATGTGTCGGTCTGACATGACGGAGAGCCATGAGAGTGAGAGGTGCTTTGGCATGCAGCCGGGAGAGAAGGGAAATTCGAGGCATTATCAAGTGCTTGTCCAATTGTGAATGAGAGATTGAAGTGCAAAAAACAAAGCAGAGCTTATGCCTATCATGCAACTTTGTTCAAATCATTAGGCGCATCATGCAGCCTTAGAATGTGTTAAAAACCAAAAACATATAGCCCAACATGCATAACAACTCAAGTTACATAAATAACGCTAAATTAAGCATATAGGAGGACCTGTGTCTTTGTTAACTGCTCAACACAGAATAGCCGCATGTGCGCCCTCCCTCAAATTATTTGGAGGAAATATTCTTCATATTTTATTCAGCTATATTCAATTGTATTCCTCAAACTATAAAATAATGCCATGGAATTCTAAGCAAATCTTGCCTGCTAAACAAACTAGTGTAACCCACAGCCATTTGGCTTAGCCTGATCAGGACCAAATACAAGGACAACTCAAGAGTATGCTATTCTATTTTTCTGAAAGTCAACATATTCTTCATATCATGCTTCTTTAGACCCATCTAAAATAAATAATGGATTTATTGTGATGGTGCAGACTATATTACATGGATTTATTAGACATTCTAAAATGTAGATGTTCCAAAAGGTCTGCATCAGTGGCTTGTAGGCTATGCGTGGAAGCCAGGAGATGCTAAATGTGTTCATGTTATTTAATTGGTCTGTGTGACTGTGTAATATCACTAAAACACCAACTGGGGCATCCAGGGAGAAGTGAAACAGCCTGTCCAAACCGAATTGAAATAACTATTATAGTAGCTTTACACAGCAGGCCTGTGACGAGACATGGAAGCTAGCCATTGTTCAACAACCGTAGAAGGTATGGCTAGCCTCTATTCAGCAAGTTTATTTTTTCAAGAAGTCTAACACTGAGTACAGGTGTTTCTCTCTGGCTCTAAAATCACATTTCCCATATTAGTGCTGAGCGATTAACCAACATTTGTATTTATATTTCGGGGTTATTAAACAACTAATTGGCCGACGTCGGTTAAATTACTAGAATTCCATTTATTTGTATTTTTTGTGATCCCAACGCGCCGTGTCTGTAGAGCGAAATAAAATAATTCAGAAATCAAGTCAAGAACTATGTGAGACGCCGGGCTGAAGGGAGTTGTAGTTTTCATTAAGCAAATATTCAACCTTAAGCACAGAAACAACAATGACCATAATCCATTGCACTGTTTTTTAAAAGCTCATATCAGAGAGGAGGCAAATCTGTCCAAAATAACACAATGCGTTTCTATGGGCTTATTTTGAACCGACACATCATGCCTGCCTTCCCACCTTTGGGACAATGACTCCCATTGTTAGGGCATAGACATGAGCATCGCGTCATTAAATACAGATCTCTGTAGAGATCCACTTTTATTCCTGCTATTTTAGGTTAGGGTTACACACAGACCGCATAAGAGGAATGTACAGAACTACAAGAGAGAGAGACAGTTGGTTAAAGTATACCTCATCTACTTTGAAGAAGTAGTAAAATGATTGTCAGACAGCTCTGCAGCATACTAAATGACTAAAAAAGACAGTATGGCGTGGCTGGCTGACTGCTACTGCCTGAGCAGAAATACAATGATTACTTTAAGGATTTAAAAATAATAAAAACTAAGTGATATACACAATTGAAATATTTGATTATTTCATAGTAATTTCTTATTTTTATATTGGTGTCTACCCAATGTGGAACTGATAGACATTGGAATATTTTCAATGTTTTGGCAATTGCATGTTCACTATTTTTGACTTGGAAATCACTTTAAAACAGCTATAAAATGATGAAATACATTATGAAATAACGACGTAAACATGTTTTTAAAAATGAGAGAAAATCAAAACAACCTCAAAAAGCACTAATCGCTCAGCACTAGCGGAGGTCAGTTTGACATTTTATCCACTAATAATGAGCTGATCCTAGGTCTGGATATCAGAATAACTTCTACCGCCTCCTCCTATCATTCAGCCAGAGGGAATAAGCAGAGACTTCCTGAAACCCTCACCACCACTCTTCCTCCTCCTCCAGAAAATCTGATGAGGGAGCCAGGGAACCACCCTCTACTCTGCCAGGCCAGCCTAGGTAGTGGAGAGTCAGTCATTCAGTCCATCTCAAGACAACAACCTTAACCCAACTCTTATTCTGGTGTTAGGTTTGTTTTTCTACCCAAAATGTGCCGTGGTAAGCATTTTTAGCAGAATCAGACCAAAATTGAGTATTTCTTTCCTTCATTTATTTTTCTATACTGCTGTGTGGTTTATTAAAAAGAATAAATTGTGCGGCCTTATCGTTTCATGGCCCTTTAAATCCCTTGGCGTTAGGAGCCAAGTGGTTCTGTAATGTTCCAATATGCCAACCGGCTGACTCAAAGATAACATCACAGCACCTGATGCCAACACAGCTGGTTGAAACGCTCCCAATAGCAGTTGCTTGTGAAAACAACTTACCCTCCTCCAATCTTATCCTAGATAGTGTGTTTTGAAGTGTGCCGTTTTAAAAATGTATGTACTTCTGTCCTTGAGCTTTTGTCTATTAATGTTCTGTATCATGTCATTTATGTTTTCATGTAGACCCCAGGAAGAGTAACTAGTGCTTTCACAACAGCTAATGGGGATCCTAATCAATTACCAAAACACCTAACCTTATTATTCAAGAAAGGGGACGCAAAACTGACCTTCGATCAGTGTCTGGGACAGGGCCAGGAGGGACGGTGGGAGGAGGAAGCCCCACTGGTCTCCAGTGTGGGTCATGTTTATGGACCCTGTATGGAACCCTGTCCCTGCTGCTGTCACCAGACCCTGACTGATAGCCTGGGAGGCCCGGGAGCCACAGAGCTGTCTGGATTATGTTATCCCAGGCAGTCTACGTTACCCACATCCTTTACATACAGTACAGTGTACTGCTCTGCCCTATAAACACACAGCCCATCCCAGCACAAGGACAGGGACACCCACAGAGGCCTTCACGTCCTGCCCAGCCACAGGAAAGAAGGGAAGCTGGCCTCTGGAACGTTCCAATGTTTCCTGACTCTTCTATAATAAAAGGATGTCATGTCAGGCTTTTTGGTTAATGATAAAGAAGAATACAGCTGGCTAAGAGGCCTGCTGAGATGGCTTTATCTGATTCGGGTTGGCAGAGAGAGACGGGGAGAATCTTTCAGGCTGTGTTTTCCATTGAAAGTGGAGGGGTAGTAGGTCACACTCATAACAATCCCCTTAAGTCAACAGCATCACCAGCATCAAATGCATTCAGTGGGGTACAACGTTAAGATGACATTTCTGTTATGTATAGAGCTAATCTGTTCTACACATCAGAGAATGTCTGGTTTACACATTTCTATCTGAATGTTCTGTAACGCTCAGTTCTTCTCTGCAACAAGTATAAGCTCTCTGTCAACAGTCAGATATAATAAGAAATCGGAAAAAACACCATCGTTCGGGAAATGATAACAGAGCCAGTCATGCAAAAGGGAAGAGGGTTAGCCCAATAGGAGGCGGCCCTGGTGATCTCTATGTCAGCATCTGTGGGGATCTGCCAAGAGGAAGTAGAAAAGGGCTTCGTGGAGAGGAGCTGAGGGCATCTCTTGTTTAATGAAGACTCCTTTCCTTGTCTCGTTCAGTTCATCTGATTCTGCACTGATAAGAAAAAACTGGACTAGTGAAAGCAGATACCTGACCTATGCTACTAATCTTTCCTTCTTGTGCATTCAGAGGTGTGGCAGTGTGTGTGTGTGTGTGTGTGTGTGTGTGTGTGTGTGTGTGTGTGTGTGTGTGTGTGTGTGTGTGTGTGTGTTGGGGTGCGGGGCAGGTGTGAGCCTGCATCCACAAGGGAAATGGATTCGGTGGGGATCTGACATCAGATAAGTTACTCAGTTCCCATCAGATAACTCAGTTCCAAAGAATTGCCAAGTAATTATTGCACAGGCTAAGATGGAAAATAAGGACAAACTAAATAGGCTAAAATACATTAAATACAAAAATATTTTCAGTACTAAAAAAATTACAGTGACATGAAACATTCTTAATACCAGTTCTCTTTACTTTTTTGATTTGGAATGGAATTGGCAGAAGAAAAAAGACCTTCAAATCCCAACCCACACATTCCAAAACCAAAAGCCCATGAACTCAGCTAACCTTTCAGTCTTTGTCAGTAAGTTCCACCTGTGGTCAGTTAGTGGGCTGGGGTTGTCAAGTTTTAACTCAGTGACTCACCCAGGACAGGAGGACACTACTCATAGTGATCCCAGTGCCAATGATTCTCCCTCCTCCATTCTCTCACTCCCTCTGCCACTTCCAGTAAGACACATGCCTTGCCGTCACTCTGGGCTTAAAATAGTGCTGACTCCCTGGCATCTGCCATGGAACTGGCAATCCACACACACACACACACCCTCTGGACCGGAGAGGTCCGTGGAATTATTACTGGGGACAAGGTTTACTCTACACTCACTGGGCGGACGTCAATGGAAAAAAAGAGCATGACGCTGACCACTGCATGACGCTCATATTCAGATAAATATGTCCGTAAAAAAAAAAAAAGGGCATTATGGCCAAAACACGGAAATTGTCGATAACATCAACTTGGCACACCCTTGGAGCCATATCATGTGATCAGATGAATGACCATGAATCATTGAAACTACAGATGAATTCTGACCAAAAACCTTTTAGAGAATGTATAACTGTTTCCTGTCCTCTATACTTGGAATAGAGAGAGAAGGAGAGCGCAGATACACTTGTGCTGTATGGTGGTCGTGCACAACTACCAGGTTCTAGGACTTACTGGAAGGCTGCTGTACGGACAGCCGTTTGTCACATTAATTGTGACTGGCAGACACCAACAGGGACGAGCAGCCCATGAAGCTCAACGTGACACACAGCATTTCCAGCTCCCACTCTCCAAAACCACCAATATGCTTCATAATAACCATATTTCACATATAATATTTATTTTATAATAGCCTATAGGTAGTTTTCAATAAAACATCACAATATGGTGTAGCATGTTCGATTTGCCTGCTGAGGGTCAAGGAGACCCACAGCTTCCCTAAAACAACTGACAACTGCTTGTTGTTTTCAAAGGATTGTTAAATAAAATGTTAACTATTTGGATGTAATAAACTCGGCAAAAAAATAAACGTCTCTTTTTCAGAACCCTGCGTTTCAAAGATAACTCGTAAAAATGTCTTCACAGATCTTCATTGTAAAGGGTTCAAACACTGTTTAATTAATGAACATGCGCCTGTGGAACGGTCGTTAAGAAACTAACAGCTTACAGACGGTAGGCAATTAAGGTCACAGTTATGAAAACTTTGGACAATAAAAAAAAGGACTTTCTACTGACTCTGAAAAACACCAAAAGAAAGATACCCAGGGTCCCTGCTCATCTGCGTGATCGTGCCTTAGGCATGCTGCAAGGAGGCATGAGGACCGCAGATGTGGCCAGGGCAATAAATTGCAATGTCTGTCCTGCGAGATGCCTAAGACAGCGCTACAGGGAGACATGATGGACAGCTGATCGTCCTCGCAGCGGCAGACCACGTGGAACAACACCTGCACAGGATCGGTACATCCAAACATCACACCTGTGGGACAGGTACAGGATGGCAACAACTGCACGATTTACAACAGGAACGCACAATCCCTCCATCAGCGCTCAGACTGTCCACAATAGGCTGAGAGAGGCTGGACTGAGGGCTTGTAGACCTGTGGTAAGGCAGGTCCTCACCAGACATCACCAGCAACAACATCGTCGCTGGACCAGATAGGACTGGCAAAAAGTGTTCACTGACAAGTCGCGGTTTTGTCTCACCAGGGGTGATGGTCGGATTCACATTTATCGTCGAAAGAATGAGCGTTACACCAAGGCCTGTACTCTGGATCAGGATCGATTTGGAGGGCCCGTCATGGTCTGGGGCAGTGTGTCACAGCATCATCGGACTGAGCTTGTCATCATTGCAGGCAATCTCCTCCCTCGTGTGGTACCCTTCCTGCAGGCTCATCCTGACATGACCCTCCAGCATGACAATGCCACCAGCCATATTGCTTGTTCTGTGCGTGATTTCCTGCAAGACAGCTAGGAGCCCGGATCTCAATCCCATTGAGCACGTCTGAAAACTGCTGGATCGGAGGGTGAGGGCAAGGGCCATTCCTCCCAGAAATGACTGGGAAATTATAGGTGCCTTGGTGGAAGAGTGGGGTAACGTCGCACAGTAAGAACTGGCAAATTGGGTGCAGTCCATGAGGAGATTGCACTGCAGCACTGCTGTACTTAATGCAGCTGGTGGACACACCAGATACTGACTGTTACTTTTGATTTTGACAACCCCTTTGTTCAGGGACACATTATCCCATTTCTGTTAGTCACATGTCTGTGGAAGTTGTTCAGTTTGTCTCAATTGTTGAATCTTATGTTCATACAAATATCTACACGTTAAGTTTGCTGAAAATAAACGCAGCTGACAGTGAGAGGACGTTTCTTCTTTCGCTGAGTTTACTATTTGGGCTGAAACCATTTAGTCGACCAAGATTTTTTAGTCGAGCAGTGGCAAATATTTAAGAAATGTTAACTGCACACGAGACACCCGTCTGATTCACGCCTGTCTGAGGGGACTAATCCATTGCGGAGGCCGCAGGGATGGCACACCAGGATCATTTACAGTTAATTACCATAACTTCTAATCTACAATGTTTGTTTTGTTACGGTAATTTCTGTTAATGCATTCAATATATTATTGTCTTACTGTTGTCATTGTCGGAGTGAAAACACGTTTTTTGCAGAGCACACAACCTAGGCTACGCTTTGTGATGAAAAAGTTCTGGTTTATTTCATGCCATTTACGAGTTGTCAATTTAAGCTCTCCTGTCAATCTTGAGTAAGGACACGCACATTTTTATATGATTACTCATAGAACTACACTACCTGGCCTGGGTGCAAATGTAGGCTTATAAATGTTCCCATTTGGGGATCTGATACTATTTCTGATTGTCTTAACTCACCATCACTGTGGAGCTTCTCAAAGCAATATTTTCTTTGCCTCAAAAAGCAAAAAAAAGCTGTTTTTACACCCATTTAGAATGACCGTAGATCTTCAATGTAGCCTATTTGAAAAATATTTCCAGCTCCAGCTCTTTTGATAACTACTCAGCATGAAAGGGGACAAAATGTCAAGCTCTGATCTGGTGGAAATGTAATTAAAAAGGCCTACCTGATTACTTCATATCCCTTGCGCAAATAGCATACAGCTGTATCTGTCTGGACAGAGCTCACTGGCTTGGGAAAATGAGTGCCCATAATTTTTATACAATGTTGAAAGTTTTCTAGCACCAGCTTCAGACCGGATCCAAGATAAGTTGATACGTTTCAAGTTCCTTGCAGGCAGGGCATGCATAGCCACTGTGATTTATAGAATATTTATTTTGAAATCAGGATATTTTCTATCTTCGGGCTGCAATGTTTTTATTTGTTGGTTTTATGTAGGTTATTTTTATATATTGGCAATGGCAATAGAAGTTACTTTTAGATGTGTATCAATTAGCTAGTTTTGATTAACCACATGACATTGATTTTGAAATATGAAGACCTTATTATAAATTAAATTAAACTGTTCCACGAAAATGTGCATATGAAAATCATAACTGGCAAGCAAATCGGTAGAAATGGTACTCCAAATGGAAAAGGTTGCCAACCGCTGGTGTAGCCTATTGCCGGTAACTTCAGGAACATAATGGCAGAATCTGGCCAGCAGCAGGAGGCGGGTCGGGAACAGGTTTTTCCCCCTTCTGGTTAGGCTATATTGATCTCTGCCTCACTCTTTAGTCATTTTTGTGTCTTCATTTTTAATTGTAGTGCTTAAAGCATTCGGCAAAGTAGCATACATATAGTTGATTTTACTCAAACATAGGGTGTTTCGAATAAATACGCTTTAAACATTTCCGATCAATCCATTGGTCGAAAGAACAGACGACTGTCGGTCGACAAAGATTTTTTGGGGGGCGGGGACAGCCCTAAATATTATCACCTCTTGAAGAGCATAGTCAGACCTACAAATTTCCGATTATTGCATGTAAAACAATTGCACACATTTAGCCCTACCAGAGTTATTTGAGTGATGTAAAATAAAAGTGAACTACACCTAACAAGGATGAGTGGTTTAGGTTAATTTTCCAACTTTTGTGGGATCTGCATAAAATGTTTACTTTGCAAGCTACCGGTAGAAACTTTGTACAGTTGGCTAAACAGTGGTAAGTAGACCTAATGTACTTTTTTCTCCAACCAATGTAGGCCTACCTAGCGAAGTTAGCGAACGTGATCCCCTTTCCAACATTGTTTTTAAGAGTGTTTAATTACGATTGCTGCTGACAGACATGATATAGGCTACATTGATTGATGGACCATGTCAAATTGGCTAGCAAGCTAATAACAGATCATGTCAATATGGCTAGTTAACAAGCAAACTTTCAGCGGATAAACTAGGTCTCAAATAGTTTGATTTATATTTATTATGGATCCCCATTAGCTGGGGATTGGGGCGGCAGGTAACCTAGTGGTTAGTGTTGGGCCAGTAACCTAAAGGTTGCTAGATCGAATCCCCGAGCTGACAGAGTAAAAAAATGCTGTTCTGCCGCTGAACAAGGCAGTTAACCCAGTGTTCCTAGGCCGTCAATTGTAAATAAGAATTTGTTCTTAACTGACTTCCCTAGTTAAGTAAAGGTTAAATAATGTTTTTTTTAAAAGCTGCTGCCACAGGGTCTAGACACATTAAGGCACATCACAAAATAAACAAAAACAAATAAAACAGTACATCATGATTTGCGAGCAGTTAACGGTCAACTTCACCAGGACGAGGTCTTGCCGATGTCAAGCTCTTTCCAAATGCCTAATCCCTGATGAAGTAAGCAAAATTATGTTTGTTTAGCTAGCTACATGCCAAATGGATAGGTACCTTCACATATCTCAAATGTCATGATCATTGGTGTTTACAGATCAAGAAAAGCATGCAGTTACTAGTTATATAACTGATGATAGAGCCAAATGTGCGCAATTGTTTCACATGGACTAACCAGAAATGTGTAGTTCTGACTATGCTCAATAGGTGATGATATTAAAACCAAATAGTTATTACATTTGTTTAACAATCCCTTGAAATCGGCACGTAGATGTCAATGGTTTTAGCGGTCTAAGAGTAACGTGTGAAGAAGCGAATGAGCACCAGAACATATTTCAGCAATTGCTTATTGATAAGAGCAGTGCCTATACATTTCTGAAATGGCAAGACCTGGGCCCTACGCTGCATTTTTTATTTAACAACATGCACGTGTGCGCCTAAGTTGAAAAACGTTGGCGCACAAAGAAATTTAGGAGCACAATTAAATATACTTGAGATATTAAAGACAGAATCATAACTTTTTCTAGGCGCAGTGGTGCTCCTATTTAGGCGCATAACCCGAGTTAAATGTGTGCACTGTTGAGCCCTGAACACCTTTAGCAAATTGTCAGCGTCTGATGAAAACCACATCTCTAAAACAGAAAAGATTTAGGGAAAAAACAAAAAAACTGCCACATATTCACATTAATAACAAATACACAATTATTAAACCTCAGAAGCTATTTTGAATATCTCTTCTTGGTCCTAGTGTCATGAAATGAAGGGAGTTACTGTTTTCAATACAGGTCAAATAATAATACAAATTTTAAAAAAGTTAAAACAAATTGCAAAAATGAAGATTAGGTTTTTAGACAAAATTCAGATGAGGTCAGATGAGGCCATGATGCAAGCTAGGCAGAAAATAGTTGAGTCACAATGTGTACCGAAGATTTCTATTTTATCAAGGAGGTGTAAGGAGTAAGAAGCATCCTTTTTAATAACCCATTCAATAAAATAAATTACAACCACACTGAAAACAGCATAGGTAAATGCACTAGCTAACACCTTACCTACATATTCTCAATCACCTATACACGACAATCAGTGTCTCAAACATTTGATTAAGAAAATAAACAATCAAATTAAAACAGTCAGCTGACATATATACACATTTGTGTTAACCCCAGACACCAAGCTCCCTGCTTTACACACTTCAACATAAATAACAGCAGTACCTTGGGAAGTGGTCGCCCCAACTGTGAATAGAGTTTAGTCCAAAACGGCAGGATAGAAGACATGAGTCCAAAAGCTCTGGGGTGAAATACCACACTCTCCTAATTCACCTTTCCCTTACGACAGATCCTTCCATGTGCTGGAGCAGTGGAAACACCTCACATCTGGAATGTTTCCCAAGAGCAGACGGCCCTACCAGTTCCTTCCAGAACACACAGAAATGGACAACACACACTACAGGTAGGCTCTGGGAAGAAAACAATGCCCTAAAAACATACACTTTCTACTATGGCTGGATTGACAGGTATTTACATAGAGGTTTAGACATATTGATTGTGGTCTATTTCCTCAATGCTCTAAGGTGCTGGGGAGAGAGCAGAGGGGAGGGGGAGGGGAACAGAGGGAGGAGGGGAGGAGCTTTCAGGAAATGATGCTTCTGTTGGTAAGTGACTAGAGTTACTGGCAGTCAAGCCCATTTTACTGTACATGGTGTAACTCAACCGCATTTGTAGTTTAAACAGTCCTGCGCAAATGGGTCCTTGCTAGCGGCTCTCACGCCATTGCATACGGCCATGTTCAATGTCTCGGATCAGTATTTAATGATTATTATATTTAGAGGTTGGCTGGCTAGCAGGTTTATTTTCAGACACTGACTTTTGTCTGCCTGACAGATTAGGCTCTGTTGCAAGGCTGTGCTGCTGCTAGAAGTGAAAATTATCTGGACTTTTAATGATTGAGATTTGCTGAGATGTCAAACTAATTAAAGAGCTATTGGAATGGGTAGTCACTTATCAGAATTGAGCTACAGTATATGAAATTGTCATTTCAAGCTGTCAAAGCACCGGACACACTGACAGAGACATCTAGCTACATGATTCATAAATACAGGGAAGGATTTGATGTCTCAATCTTTAACTGTTCTGTCCACAGAGACAATCCAAAGACTGACAATGAGTGAGAGTGTATCTGATAGTTATTACTTCAAAAATCTTAGGTGTATAGCATAGGTGTATATGTAATACAGACAAACAGATAAATGCTAGGTCTACTTTAAAAAATGAAATACATCAAGAGATTACAATGATTTAGACATATGACGGAAGGCCTTTCAACAGCTGATGTCTTCTCTATCTGCCCATCCAGAGACCTGCACAGACACACTCCATCTCCGCTTACGGGAAACAAGGCTATGATATGATTGTCAAAACATCTGGGGGAAATGCTACTGATATATTTGAATATATTTTTTTTTTAAGGCTAGTACTAAAAAGATAGCTACAAAATTAATTTATATATATAAAAAATCATGATTCATGCAAAACAAATCACATCCTCCTTCCTGGTAGAGGGACGGTGCATGGCCACTGCCCCCTGCTAACAGGAACAGATGGGGCATCAGGTCTACTGTGGCAACTTGTTGCCCACCTCCACCAGGCTGGTCTACGGGGGGAGACAGACTGAGTGCACCCTCTGGGTGGTGTCATGAGTGAGATTGTGGGAATCCTCTGGTCTGTAAAGGTCACTCTGAGGCTATTGGGACATTGGCAAGGATGTGTCACTGATGAGCTGCATCTTTCAAGCATTCAGTATCATCTCTCCCCTCTGTGTCACAGCCCAGACAATACAAACACTGTGGCAGGGTGGGCTGCAGCTGTTGTTGAAAACTTCTTGTTCAATCTCTGTTGATGAGACAGAACTAAATCCATAAGAGTGTGAAACATTAAAAGCAACATTTCCCACAAATTGCAAAGTTAGTTGTTTGCCTCAACTGGGAGGACTGCCTGTAGCAAACCTTTGTTTGTTTACTGCCTGGTATAAAAGTAGGCCATCCAACAGGCAATTTGTGACACGTGTTAGAAGAGAAATGAAACTGACTTTGCAAAACAAGCCCGGAATAAGACCTGCATCTCATAATTTAACTATTAACTATTAAATCTCCAAGGCATTCTACTGCAACAAAACAAGCAGGGACAATAAAACAAGTCATTGAGCTTGATTCAGTTACAATGAAACAGAACACATGGCACCTTTCTCTTGGTACAGAACCTGACATTGTTAAGTCAACGGACATTATCCAAAATCTCTTATTGAGCCATTCCTTTGCAGTCCAGTGCTTAAGAGAGATTTACTACGGAGTTGAACATGCCTTTATTAAAGCCTCTCATATGGTCTCTCCTTGGAGGATATGAGAATGTGGGGAGGCAGAACGGGCCAGCTCAAACACACCAATGTGACATAACAGAAGATAACCTGACATATGCACCTATACAGAGGTGTGGGACATGCAGGAAGTAGCAAAGAGTATGTGCAATATGTGTGTGTGTGTGTTTTAAAGCGTTGAGTGCTGAATGTGTATAGCCGTGGAGCTCTGTTCACTCGTCACTCTAGACTGTGGCTTAGAGGAGAGATGTATGGTTCGTAAAAGTGCTTCCCTACTATTCTTCTTCCAGTAAGCAGAGCAGTATTTTTCTTATTTTCCCTGAATCATGACATACAGCAAATCAAATGGTCTGTGCGGAGAGTTCAGACCTCAGAGCTCGTGACCCAGGCCACAAGCCCTCTGACTCGTTCTCTAAAATCGGTGACAACATGCTAGCATCATGCCACAGAAAGTACTCTCGAGCAAGAATGCTAGCCATGTGTTTACATGCATTCTGATTTCAGGTAAACACACATGTAGGCGAGCATGAACACACAGAGCGCCACAAACTCTCCACCGCTCCTTACACATCCTCACCTACTAAGTGCAGCACCGTTTTTAAATTATTTTTTTTATTTTTAATGATTTTGTTGGGAGGACCAAAAAAGCCGATACCGATTATTCAGCCGATTTTTAAATGTATTTGTAATAATGACAATTACAACAATACTGAATGAACACTTATTTTAACTAAATGTAATACATCAATAAAATCAATTTAGCCTCAAATAAATAATGAAACATTTTCAATTTGGTTTAAATAATGCAAAAACAAAGTGTTGGAGAAGAAAGTAAAAGTGCAATATGTGCCATGTAAAAAAGCTCATGTTTAAGTTCCTTGCTCATAACATGAGAACATATGAAAGCTGGTGGTTCCTTTTAACATGAGTCTTCAATATTCCCAGGTGTGTTTTACATTGCAGTTAATATAGTACACTGCTCAAAAAAATAAAGGGAACACTAAAATAACACATCCTAGATCTGAATGAATGAAATCTTCTAATTAAATACTTTTTTCTTTACATAGTTGAATGTGCTGACAACAAAATCACATAATTATCAATGTGAATCAAATGTATCAACCCATGGAGGTCTGGATTTGGAGTCACACTCAAAATTAAAGTGGAAAACCACACTACAGGCTGATCCAACTTTGATGTAATGTCCTTAAAACAAGTCAAAATGAGGCTCAGTAGTGTGTCTGGCCTCCACGTGCCTGTATGACCTCCCTACAACGCCTGGGCATACTCCTGATGAGGTGGCGGATGGTCTCCTGAGGGATCTCCTCCCAGACCTGGACTAAAGCATCCGCCAACTCCTGGACAGTCTGTGGTGCAACGTGGCGTTGGTGGATGGAGCGAGACATGATGTCCCAGATGTGCTCAATTGGATTCAGGTCTGGGGAACGGGCGGGCCAGTCCATAGCATCAATGCCTTCCTCTTGCAGGAACTGCTGACACACTCCAGCCACATGAGGTCTAGCATTGTCTTGCATTAGGAGGAACCCAGGGCCAACCGCACTAGCATATGGTCTCACAAGGGGTCTGAGGATCTCATCTCGGTACCTAATGACAGTCAGGCTACCTCTGGCGAGCACATGGAGGGCTGTGTGGCCCCCCAAAGAAATGCCACCCACACCATGACTGACCCACCGCCAAACCGGGCATGCTGGAGGATGTTGCAGGCAGCAGAACGTTCTCCACGGTGTCTCCAGACTCTGTCACATGTGCTCAGTGCGAACCTGCTTTCATCTGTGAAGAGCACAGGGTGCCAGTGGCGAATTTGCCAATCTAGGTGTTCTCTGGCAAATGCCAAACTTCCTGCAGGGTGTTGGGCTGTAAGCACAACCCCCACCTGTGGACGTCGGGCCCTCATACCACCCTCATGGAGTCTATTTCTGACCGTCTGAGCAGACACATGCACATTTGTGGCCTGCTGGAGGTCATTTTGCAGGGCTCTGGCAGTGCTCCTCCTGCTCCTCCTTGCACAAAGGCGGAGGTAGCGGTCCTGCTGCTGGGTTGTTGCCCTCCTACGGCCTCCTCCACGTCTCCTGGTGTACTGGCCTGCCTCCTGGTAGCGCCTCCATGCTCTGGACACTACGTTGACCGACACAGCAAACCTTCTTGCCACAGCTCGCATTGATGTGCCATCATGGATGAGCTGCACTACCTGAGCCACTTGTGTGGGTTGTAGACTCCGTCTCATGCTACCACTAGAGTGAAAGCACCGCCAGCATTCAAAAGTAACCAAAACGTCAGCCAGGAAGCATAGGAACTGAGAAGTGGTCTGTGGTCACCACCTGCAGAACTACTCCTTTATTGGGGGTGTCTTGCTAATTGCCTATAATTTCCACCTGTTGTCTATTCCATTTGCACAACAGCATGTGAAATTTATTGTCAATCAGTGTTGCTTCCTAAGTGGACAGTTTGATTTCACAGAAGTGTGATTGACTTGGAATTACATTGTGTTGTTTAAGTGTTCCCTTTATTTTTTTGAGCATTGTATTTATAGGACTATTTCTCTCTATACCATTTGTATTTCATATACCTTTGATTATCGGATGTTCTTATAGGCACTTTAGTATTGCCAGTGTAACAATATAGCTTCCGTCCCTCTCCTCGCCCGTACCTGGGCTGGAACCAGGAACACAAAGACATCAGCCACCCTCAAAGCATCGTTACCCATCACTCCACAAAAGCCGTGGCCCTTGCAGAGCAAAGGTAACAACAACTCCAAGTCTCAGATTGAGTGATGTTTGAAACGCTATTAGCGCGCACCCCGCTAACTAGCTAGCAATTTCACATCGGTTACACCAGTCTAAACTCGGGAGTTGATAGGATTGGAGTCATAAACAGCGCAATGCTTGAAGCATTGCGAAGAGCTGCTGGCAAAACGCACGAAAGTGCTGTTTGAATTAATGCTTACGAGCCTGCTGCTGCCTACCACCACTCAGACTGCTCTATCAAATCCTAGATTTAATTATAACTTAATAACACACAGAAATACGAGTTTTTGGTCATTAATATGGTCGAATCCGGAAAAATATCATTTCGAAAACAAAACGTTTATTCTTTCAGTGAAATACGGAACTGTTCCGTATTTTATCTAACGGATGGCATCAATAAGTCCAAATATTGATGTTATATTGCACAACCTTCAATGTTGTCATAATTACGTAAAATTCTGGCAAATTAGTTCGCAATGAGCCAGGCGGCCCAAACTGTTGCATATACCCTGACTCTGCGTGCAATGAACGCCAGAGAATTGACAATTTCACATGGTTAATATTGCCTGCTAACCTGGATTTCTTTTAGCTAAATATGCAGGTTTAAAAATATATACTTCTGTGTATTGATTTTAAGAAAGGCATTGATGTTTAAGGTTAGGTACAGTCGTGCAACGATTGTGCTTTTTTCGCAAATGCGCTTTTGTTAAATCATCCCCCGTTTGGCGGATTTGGCAGGAAGAAATCGTCTTCACACAGTTCGCAACGAGCCAGGCGGCCCAAACTGCTGCATATACCCTGACTGTTGCAAGAGAAGTGACACAATTTACCTAGTTAAAAGAAATTAATGTTAGCAGGCAATATTAACTAAATATGCAGGTTTAAAAATATATACTTGTGTATTGATTTTAAGAAAAGGCATTGATGTTTATGGTTGGGTACACGTTGGGGCAACGACAGTCCTTTTTCGCGAATGCGCACCGCATCGATTACACGCAACGCAGGACACGCTAGATAAACTAGTAATATCAACCACTTTTGCTAGTGATTATGATTGATTGATTTTTTTATAAGATCATTTTAATGCTAGCTAGCAACTTAACTTGGCTTCTTACTGCATTCGCGTAACAGGCAGGCTCCTTGTGGAGTGCAATGTAAAGCAGGTGTTAGAGCGTTGGACTAGTTAACTGTGAGGTTGTAAGATTGAATCCCCGATCTGACAAGGTAAAAACCTGTCGTTCTGCCCCTGAACAAGGAAGTTAACCCATCGTTCCTAGGCCGTCATTGAAAATAAGAATGTGTTCTTTACGGACTTGCCTAGTTAAATAAAACATGTAAAAATATATATATATATATTTTTAAAGGCCAAATCGGTGTCCAAAAATACCTATTTCCGAATGTTATGAAAACTTGAACTCAGCCCTAATTAAATTGGCCATTCCGATTAAATCGGTCGACCTCTACTACAGAGGCCCAAGGCACTTCCCACATACACACCGCAAGCATACACACTCCTATTACTTCTCCCCTCACAGAGCCAATCAGTTTCTGCCGAGTACCAGAAGGGGCCTCCTTACCATCCATTTTAATCACAAAGCACTCAGGGCAGCTGATGTTAGGAGACCAACAATAATTATATTTAAGAGCACAATGGAAATGTCTCCATTCTCCATGGTAACCAAGGTCAGGTTCTTGAGTCCAGAGTTCACAGTATAGCCTTCATATGGATAGATAGGCCTAATGAATAAATCAGTGATGCACTCAATGATCATTCATATATTACATGGTAGAGTAATATTTCTCAGAGACTCAAAATATGGTTCATCTCCATTCCCCAGATGAACATTTAGTGCACAGCAGTACATTTCTAAACAATAAGGATATCCTGATTGAGCTCTACACCAGAGAAACGACAAACTAGCCCTATCGGATGCCGTGTCTATTAAAGGCTGCACCTCTGATTGGATTTCACTCAGAGGGGACATTCATAAAATATAATTTATTGAGTAACAGTTGGACCTGCGTAACTTCAGCGCTAGCATACAGTACTCTACCAGCCGGTTGAAGCATAATATAATTGTGTCACTCAGGCAGTTTATCAGGAGCAATTACGACATACATCCTCCACACACTATACATAGGCCTCGTGTTACCATGCTGTAATATTGAAAGGAGTGAGTGGCATGGAGGGAGAGTGGGGGAAGGGGCAGAGAGAAATGGTGCTCATGGTTGAGTGTTTCAGGATTACTCATCACCCCGTGACTTACATTTTCTCTGTCTGCCTTGTGCTGAAGCCCCTTTTCACACGCACACATGGATGCAGTGTGGTCAGACTGAACAACCAGCACTCAGACAGCTCCACTGCTTTTTACAAGCCAGGAAGCTACTGGGTCTGTTCAGAGGTGAAGGATTTTTTTGAAACCGTTAAACATCGGGCTCAAACGTAACAACGTAGTCTAGGAGGGCGAGTCTAAAATGTCAAGGATGACAGTCATCTACTGGCCCGGACATGGTGTATTTTTTAAATGCATTGGGGTCATGCAGGGCCTATAGGTTGGCATGCTTTTTCTATATTCAACCATTAATGTGAAACATGATTAAGTATTAAAAAGCTATGTAATATAATTTAGCAATATAAATTATGCTATTATTTAGAACAAAAAAAAATCAATCACATTCATTTTTGTTTCTAAAGTACGTCATTTTAAGAAAATTTTTGACATCCCAAAATAGGACACTGGCTCTTCAAAACAACTGAGTTCCAAATGAGATAGACCTGGCTATATTAGGCTAGCCAGGATGACTGATAGGTGTCTTTTTGTAGCTTTTTGCCAGCTTTAAACAGTAGCCAGCATATTGCTAGTATGTTCACTATTGAAGGTTTAATTTGTACATTTCCCCCCCCCCCTAACGTACTAAAATAAATAACCTCAGCAAGTATATTGATGGGAGCTTCTTTTTGCTATTGACAGCTTAAAATGTGCTGTGTGAAGGCATCAACTCGTACTGATGGAGTGCTCAAGAAGTTGTGACTCGTGGTAGAGTGGTGGGGCTTGAATGAACTGCCAAATATGACTTTTCCATGTGTAGTCTTCAATGGTAGATTGACAGAGCAGGTAAACGTTTAACTGGAATGCAAAAATGTGCTGAAAAGTTACTGGCCCAACATGGTTTTACTGGCCCTGGGCCAGCGAGACATTGTCAATGTTGGACCCAGTGACACTGCTTGTCCCCTGGCACTTCAACAAGAACAAAGCAACATGGAGACCTACTAGGGAAATCCCACGAGTCACATGAAATACCACAAGGAATATACATGAAGTAAAATTGTTCTTATATGGCAAAGGCAGGCTGCTATTTTTGTTTTCCTAAAAACC
Organism: Oncorhynchus tshawytscha; assembly: GCF_018296145.1. Lineage (NCBI taxonomy): Eukaryota > Metazoa > Chordata > Actinopteri > Salmoniformes > Salmonidae > Oncorhynchus > Oncorhynchus tshawytscha. The sequence goes on from NC_056433.1 coordinate 52,144,998, forward strand.
CCATCTTGAATATCATACGGTTATCAAATTGAAATCAAGGGACAGGCTCATTGAGCCTCATTCATGTGTCTCCAAAGCAAAACAGACATTTTGGAGGTAAGTTTATGTCATATGATGCCAGGGCAATAGTCTTCCCCTGGTGTTTCTTGTTATGCATTATTGAGGTTAGGATTGAAGGATGAGGTGTTTGTCAGAGTGTGAGAGTCTGGTAGTGTATGTGTGTACTGTATGTACACTACCAAAAATGTGTGGAGATATATATATATATATATAGTTGCTCGTAGATCATCTCATTTTAAGATCATGGGCATTAATAAGGAGTTGGTCCCACCTTTGCTGCTATAACAGCCTCACTCTTCTGGGAAGGCTTTCCACTAGATTTTGTAACATTGCTGCAATGACTTGCCTCCATTCAGCCTAGGGCTGGGCAATATGGCCTAAATCCACAACATATCTAGATTTTTAAAAAATGTTCTCCAAATAAGCTTTGCTGTACAATTAAAAGGTCAAATAAATTGCAAACATTTAAAACAGTCAGACATACATAATTCAGAGCTCAGACATTCAGAGCTTGTGTAATTATACCAAGACTGAATATACCTTCCATTAGCACTACATTTGTTTAATCAAAAGTTGTACCTGCTTTTTTTTGTTGCAATAATCAGACCTGGCATTTGTTTTTATAAACATGCCCTTTTTGTAACAAATTTAACCAGAACGATGCACAATCACTGATGTAGCAGGCATTATAGAACATTTAAACCAGTCTCATAAACAATCTCTCAAGCACAAGCCCATGTGCTAGTGAGTCGCCAGCAAATATTTATATTTCAAATTTAGCCAACTTGGGTGTAGGTATAATTTCACCAGCTCGGAATTCAGCTAACAAGGTAAAACAGTTGAATTATTATTGTTGAGTGCAACCTTATGTCCGTCTCCAAATGTTTGAACAGCATGCTAGCCTGTCCACTTTGTTCAGATGTTGAAATCAAGTGCCCTGCCTTATTTCTCAGGAAGAGTTGCCAACTCCTTTTATAAATTGTTTAATGCTTATTGCACATTTCTAAAACAGACTAAACAGCTAATATAACAATCACAACAATTCTGCTAGCATTACGTCCTACCGTAATGCGCACGCGACAAACTGCGCATTCATTTTCCAATGTTCATGTTCAGTGAATGTTCATCTGTTTAGTAGTGCCTGTTCTGCTCGAAATTTGATGAGTTGAAAGGTTAACTCCTCTATTAAAGTCAAATGTTAATTTGTGTCCATATGACCGAGTCAGTGGGACCAACCCTCAAATGCAAATAGCGAATTGAAACCGTTTGTCAGAGGAAGAAGTGCTCTCATCTTTGTTGTTGTGAGTGGTAGGGGGAGCGGCTTGGGAGAAAGAGGCAAAGCGTGAGGTTTCACTCACCCAATGCATTTATTTTGAATCAAAGCCTTCCTGCCTTTAGGACAACGACTCCCAGTATTAGGGATGAGACATGAGCATCCCGTCATTATGTGACCGTTTCAGGAAAATAGGCGAATGTCGCAAGACTTCAAAGGAGAGCCATTTAAACTTTTTTTGGCAGAAATGTCTACTGGAACACGTGAACTTTCATGCCATCTGTAAATATGAATAAAATTGTTAAAATCATGAAACAGCAACCTTCCCACTATCCATGATTGGCTGAGATAATGAGTGGGCTGGACATGTCGAGAGGGAAGTTCGGATCTGTCTGCCATATAGACGTTTATTTGAGCTGGTCAGTCTGTTGGTAATCCTGTCGAACGCATCTGTTAATGTATTGTGTAGTGGAGCTGCATAAGTGTTGCTCTCCACTTTCTGGAGGATTAAGTTTTGAAATCAGAGTATGATAGCTAAAGAGATGGCAAAAACACCTATCTCCGGATTACATCTTCAAACTAAGGGCAACCGTGGCATGGCATCCATGCATGACTATGCGTGTACGGGTAAGAGTCTAGCTAGCTACATTCAGATATTACATGTTTCTAATTTTGACAGAAAGCGGTTTCATTTCAAGCTAAAGTGTACTGTTAGCTAGCTAGCTAACGTTAGCTGGCTGGCTCCCTAGTTAGCGTCATGTGTATAAAGTTATTATTCATATCCCAGAACGGTTTGCTTTTCTAGTTAGAACCTAATGTTCGCTAGCTAATATTGAACCTGGGTGGTTATTCATGGAGGGTAGTAACATGATTTGGCACTATGATAGCTAACGTTAGGTGTGTGATCTTAGACGTTTACCTTGCCAGGTTCATTGTTTACCTAGCTAGATAACTTCATGTCTTAAGCTCAAGTGTACAATACCCGTTGAATATGGTTGGTGACAGTAAAAGTCGGCAAAAAAGAGTGATGAAATTGTTGCCAGCAGAGCTGGTTAGGCTGTTTTCGTGTTAAATCATCAGCCAGAAACGAGATGGGTTGAGCTAAAGCTTAAGAGGGTGTGAACGATGCTGAAAGGGTGTAGACAAAAAGCTCTTCACTAGAAACCAAAACATTACAAGGCTATTTTCTCAAAAGTGAGTTTACAAGTTTAATAACTTTTAAAGCAGAATTACTTTCCCATTGTTCCTCAAAAATGCAGTGTATGATAGATACCATTTTGTAGCTGAGGCTCTACTTTTATCCAATGTAAAAAATAAAATAAAAATTACAAAATTCTACATAAGACCAAATCCAGATGGTGAGCCACATCTGGTGTAAATGGGAATGTGCACAGCAAAAAAGGAGGTAACGAGAAGACACCAAAAAGACATAAGAACAAACGGAAATAAAATGCGATTAAAAACTGAAAATAAAATAACTTGATTCTGCGATGAAGGCATTTGGAATATAGTGTAAAAACATACATTTGAATGAATTTGATATAGCCCAGGCTTAATTCAGAAAAACAATAGCATTAGTGTGAGGTTGACATTGTAACGTTAAGATTTCCCTTCACTGGAACTAAGGGGCATAGCCCGAACCATGAAGAAACAGCCCCAGACAATTATTCCTCTTCCACCAAATGTTAGTTGGCACTATGCATACAGGCATGTAGCATTCTACTGGCATCTGCCAAACCCAGAATTGTTTGTGATTCATCACTCCAAAGAAGGCATTTCCACGGCTCCAAAGTCCAATGGCGGAGAGCTTTAAACAGATCCAGTCAACTCTTGGCATTGCGCTCTTAGGCTTGTGTGAGGCTGCTTGGCCCTGGAAACCCATTTCATAAAGCTCCAAACTAAACAGTTAGTGTGCCGACGTTGCTTCCAGAGGCAGAGCAACCGAGCAAAGACGATTTGTATGTGCTACACGCTTCAGCACTCGACCGTCCCGTTGTGTGAGCTTGTGTGGCCTAACACTTCGCGGCTGAGCCGTTGCTGATCTTAGACGTTCCCACTTCACAATAATAGCACTTACAGCTGCCCGGGGCAGTTCTAGCAGGGGCAAAAAAGACAAACTGACGTGTGGGAATGGTGGCATCTTGTGATGGTGCACGTTGAAAGTCACTGAGCTCCTCAGTAAGGCCATTCTACTGCCAACGTTTATCTATGGAGATTGCATGGCTGTGTGCTCAATTTTATACACCGGTCAGCAACAGGTGTGGCTGAAATAGCTGAAACCACTAATTTGAAGGGGTATCCACATACGTTTGTTTGTTTATGCATGTACAGTTGAAGTCGGAAGTTTACATACACTTAGGTTAGAGTAATTAAACTTGTTTTTCAACCACTCCACTAATTTCTTGTTAACAAACTATAGTTTTGGCAAGTCGGTTAGAACATCTACTTTGTGCATGACACAAGTCATTTTTCCAACAACACAGATGTACCTGTGGATCTATTTCAAGGCCTACCTTCAAACTCAGTGCCTCAATGCTTGACATCATGGGAAAATCAAAAGAAATCAGCCAAGACCTTAGAAAATAAAATTGTAGACCTGCACAAGTCTGGTTCATCCTTGGGAGCCATTTCCAAATGCCTGAAGGTACCACGTTCATCTGTACAAATAATAATACGCAAGTATAAACACCATGGGACCACGCAGCCGTCATACCGCTCAGGAAGGAGACGCGTTCTGGCTCAGAGATGAACGTACTTTGGTGCGAAAAGTGCAAATCAATTCCAGAACAGCAGCAAAGGACCTTGAAGATGCTGGAGTTACCGGGTACAAAACGGGTATATCCACAGTAAAGCGAGTCATATATCGACATAACCTGAAACGCCACTCAGCAAGGAAGAAGCCACTGCTCCAAAACCGCCATGAAAAGGCCTGACTATGGTTTACAACTGCACATCAAATGAAAGTGTATTTGTCACCTGCGCTAAATACAACAGGTACATTCACCTTACAGTGAAATGCTTACTTACAGGCTTTAACCGATAGTGCGAGAAAAAAAGTGTGTGTGTAGGAAAGTAAAGAAATAAAACAGTAAAAAAACATTTGAAAAAAAGAGTAGCAAGGCTATAAACAGATACAAGTTAGTCAGGCTGATTGAGGTAGTATGTACATGTAGGTATCGTTAAAGTGACTATGCATATATGATGAACAGAGAGTAGCAGATGTGTAAAAAGAGGGGTTGGCGGGTGGTGGGACACAATGCAGATAGCCAGGTTAGCCAATGTGCAGGAGCACTGGTTGGTCGAGCCAATTGAGGTAGTATGTACATGAATATATAGTTAAAGTGACTATGCATATATGATAAACAGAGAGTAACAGCAGCGTAAAAGAGGGGTTGGGGGGCACACAATGCAAATAGTCTGGGTAACCATTAGGTTACCTGTTCAAGAGTCTTGTGGCTTGGGGGTAAAAACTGTTGAGAAGGTGACAAAGATGGTCTTTTTTGGAGAAATGTCCTCTGGTCTGATGAAACAAAAATAGAACTGTTTGGCCATAATGACCATTGTATGTTTGGAGGATAAAGGGGGAAGCTTGCAAGCCGAAGAACACCATCCCAACCGTGAAGCACGGGGGTGGCAGCATCATGTTGTGGGGGTGCTTTGCTGCAGGAGGGACTGGTGCACTTCCCAAAATAGATTGCATCATGAGGCAGGAAAATTACGTGGATATATTGAAGCAACATTTCAAGACATCAGTCGGGAAGTTAAAGCTTGGTCGCAAATGGGTCTTCCAATTGGACAATGACCCAAAGCATACTTCCAAAGTTGTGGCAAAATAGCTTAAGGACAACAAAGTCAAAGTATTGGAGTGGCCATCACAAAGCCAAGTTAAACAATTTTAAGGCAATGCTACCAAATACTAATTGAGTGTTTGTAAACTTCTGACCCACTGGGAATATTATGAAAGAAATAAAATCACTAATATTATTCTGACATTGCACATTATTAAAATAAAATGGTGATCCTAACTGACCTAAAACAGGGAATATTTACTAGGATTAAATGCCAGGAATTGTGAAAAACTGAGTTTAAATGTATTTGGATAAGATGTATGTAAACTTCCGACTTAAACTGTATGTATGTATGCATGCATCTACGTACACTACTGTTCCAAATTTTGGGGTCACTTAGAAATGTCCTTGTTTTGGAAAGAAAAGTAATTTTTTTCCATAAAGTAACATCAAATTGATCATAATTACAGTGTAGACATTGTTAATGTTGCGAATGACTATTGTAGCTGGAAACAGCTGATTTATAATGGAATATCTACATAGGCGTACAGAGGACCATTATCAGCAACCATCACCCCTGTGTTCCAATAGCTCATTGTGTAAACTAATCCAAATTTATTATTTTAAAAGGGCTAATTGATAATTAGAAAACCCTTTTGCAATTATGTTAGCAGAGTTGAAAACTGTTTTACTGATTAAAGAAGCAATAAATCTGGCCATCTTTAGACTAGTTGAGGTTCTGGAGCATCAGCATTTGTGGGTTCTATTACAGGCTCAAAATGGCCAGAAACAAGGCACTTTCTTCTGGAACTCGTTAGGCTATTCCATGTGAGATATTGCCAAGAACCTGAAGATCTCTTACAAGGCGGTGTACTACTCCCTTCACAGAACAGCGCAAACTGGCTCTAACCAGAATAGAAAGAGAAGTGGGAGGGCCTGGAGCACAACTAAGCAAGAGGACAATTACACTAGTGTCTAGTTTGAGAACTGGCAGCTTCATTAAATTCAAATCCTCAACTGGCTGCTTCATTAAATAGTACCCTCATTAAATAGTACCATTTTCTATTGCATTGCAAAGAAGGGTACCTATTGGCAGATTGGTAAAAAAAAAAAATTAAAAGCAGACATTGAATATCCCTTTGAGCATGGTGAAATTATCAATTACACTTCGGATGCCATATCAATGCACCCAGTTACTACAACAATACAGACGCCTTCCTAACTCAATTGCCAGAAAGGAAGAACACCGCTCAGGGATTTCACCATGAGGTCAATGGAGACTTTTTTTAAAACTGTTTAATGGCTGTGATAGGATAAAACTGAGGATGGATCAACAACGTTGTACTTACTCAACGATGCTAACCTAATTGAGAGTGAAAAGGACACCTGTACAGAATAAAAATATTCCAAAACATGCATCCTGTTCGCAACAAGGCACTAAAGTAACACTCCTAAAAAATTGGCAAAGCAATTCACTTTTTCCCCTGAATACAAAGTGTTACGTTTGGGGCAAATCCAATACATCACGAGTATCATTCTTCATATTTTCAAGCATAGTGCTTGTAATCGGACTGGGGAGTTGGTCAAGATAAAAAAGAAATGGCATGGAGGTAAGCACAGGCAAAATACTAGAGGAAAACCTGGTTCAGTCTGCTTTCCACCAGACACTGGGAGATTAATTTGTTTTGTAGCAGAACAATAATCTAAGACAAAAGGCCAAATCTACACTGGAGTTGCTTACCAAGAATACAGTGGTGAACATTCCAGTTTTGACTTAAATCTATGGCAAGACCTGAAAATGGTTGTATAGCAATGATTAACAACCAATTTGACAGAGCTTGAAGAATTTTGAAAAGAATAGGCACATTTCGGAAAGCTTTTAACTTACCCAGAAAGGCGTCTACAAAGTATAGACACAGGAGTGTGAATACTTAAGTATATCAGATATTTCTGTACTTCATTTTCAATACATTTTGCTAACATTTTTAAAACATTTGAATTCAGGCTGTAACCAAATGTGTAATAAGTCAAAGGATATGAATACTTTCTGAAGGGTATATGAGTAAGGAGTTTGGTACAGCGTGTGCAGCACCCGTCTACACCACACAGCTGGGCAGTACCAGGGAGCTGCAGGGCCTTCACTCCGAGGCCTTTGTGTGCACTTGGCAGGTGGCACACTGGGGTCAGAGGCTCTTCATTAAGTACATAGGCCCAGCCCAGCCGCTGTTAAACCGTCATTACTCTGATACAGGACAGGACGGACGTAAGCAGCATAGTGACTGGCTCTTTAGTAACACATCACTGCTCTCCTATACCACACACAGCTACTGGCGCTCTACGAGGAGATTCCCCAACATTCAACCCCATACAAATAAGCCAAAATGAGACGAAGTCACTCGCCTGTGTTGTTAGGGCTTCTAAGTCAGCGGAGGGGAGAGATTACTTTTCCATATGGGAATTAAGAACTGCCTGGCCTGACAAAGTGTGCATAATTGGAAAATGCAAATGAAGAGGTTACAGCCTAGTAAGGATGCTAAATATAAAACGGAGGGGGGGGGGGTGTCTCTTACTCTGTCATTTACACATTTCCAAGTCAGAATAAGCCTGTCCCGAATGTCTCCAGGGTGATTGATGGTGCATAACCTCCGCAAGAAAATATGAGGAAAGCAAGAGATTAAATTCCTCCATGCAAAAACTCCACCAAAAAACACCACGCTTTTAAGTGTTCCTCAAAAGTGCAATGAGAGCAGCCATATTCCTCAGAGTGACAGAATAGAACCCAATGGCCAACAACCAACGCCCTGTTAAATTACAGCGGCTTATTAATAACAAGCCTTCACAGGAAAAGGAGCAGGTAGCTTCTTAACACTGTCTAGACAGTGTCAGACGCAACGTTTAATCACAGTTTCTGCAGGCAGGAATAACCGACCGTGCAACATTTAAGGTAGGATGAAAGGAGTAAGTGGAAGCCGCAGCTCCTCCCTTTCAGAGAGTGACAGCGAGGCAGAAAGAGAGAGAGAGAGAGAGAGACCGAGGTGAAAGATAAGACTGCTCAAACAAGATAGAGAGAAGGATAGACAGAGAGTGTGATATAGAGAGGTCTTACCTGAGGGAAGCCTCCGTTTCTGGGGAGGTTGAGGCAGGGGAAATCGTCATGGAACCCAGAATGGCTGAACATGTCGATGTGCATATCCGGCATGGTGTCATTCAAGTGGTATTGCCTGAAAAGGGTCAGAGGTAAGGCAGCTTAATTAGATGTACTGGGAAGGGGAGAGCAGAGGGAACTAGCTAGTCATTAAATGGGTGGGAACTTGTGCTTTTCTCTGTATGGCCAAAGGGGTTTGGTTTTTATTTATACAAAAGGAAACGAGGTCACAGGGTGATTGGAAAACAACAGTCTCAAACTAGCCCAACAAAGACATAACTAAGAGCAATGATGGTTAGAGGATAAAGAAATAAAGTCAACAAAGAACACATGAACCCCGCAAACTGTGGAGTCATAACACAAGCGATAATTATCTTAATACGCATTAATAACTGATCTTGTGATGTTCTATCAGCAGTTTACACACCATAACACCTAAATTGTATTACTTCAAGTGAACACTAAAGCCTTTGGCCTGCCTCACAGCTGAACCACTAGAACGGAGAGTGAGTCACGCCTGACGCTGCCACAGAGCACAACAAGGACTGTGACAATACCAGTATCGCAATATTTCTTCCATGGCAAAAATTAAAACAAAAAGCAGGCTAAACTCTTTGGTCCTTTAAAAACCTGCAGTATGTAAAATATTTTGCGATATAGCTTAGAAAATAACTAAATGCAACTCTGGATGACAACATGTTTGCTTCAACATTAGGGCTGTTTTCCTAAAGAAGTTAAATCCATTAGTTTCCTTGCCACAATACAAACGAGTATCACAATAGTGGTATCATCAAGACCCTAATAACAACCGACTTTGAAGGGTAAAAAAAATCAGAGGGGAGCGCGAGAGGGATAGAGAGAAAGAACCTACCAGTCATCGGGTTCCATGATCCACGGAGGCCACGCTGACTGTACACTGACCATACTGCCTTCCTCCAGAGTAAGACTCGCACAGAAACCCACAGGCATCAACACAAACACACTGGAGCTGTACCGGGTCGACTTGCAACACACACACACCCCCCAACAGAAAGACACTGGAGTGGCACACAGCTGTGTCGAGTCACAGCTCTCTGAGCTCAGGGCTTCATGTGACTCCCCTCTGCACTTCAGGGAACGGAGAGGCACTCCACTCTTTCACTCGCTCTTCCGGGAATCACAACCTAGTTCAGTGGAAAAACACCCACTGACGGCTTTCTCAGGAACCTCTGCTGCCTGTGATATTTTCACTTTCTCACTGAGTCAGAGCAGGCAGGGCAAGACGGTGCCCAAATGCACAGAAAGAAAGTAAAAGTAACGACCGCACAGCTCCCAGGCTCAAATCCTGTGAGAGCTGATCTCTACATGAGGGATTGAAGGATGAAACTGTCCTCCAACACAGGACACAGATCAGCTGGAGGATAATTGAGGTTGTTATTTAAAGAACGGGCTCACATAGGAATGGAGATAAGCCACGGGGAGAGCTGCTGGTGGTTTTGTATAGCTAGAGCAAAGTTTGGTGTGAGGCTTTTTTAACAAGGAGATTCAGGGATTTGATCTGCACACAATAGTCAGTGTGGTAAATCCCTAAAAAGTATTGCAGATTTCCTAGGATCAGAATGAAGAGTTTCCTGATCAGTGTGGATAAAAAAAAAAACACCTGTACAGAAGGTGTTTATTAACGTGTTTATCTATTTTGAGGGGTCACCATCAGCCACCTAGCAAGGGTAACAGTGCAGCATCCTAAAGCTTCAAATAAAAAGTGGAAATCCTGAGCCTAACCCTGTAGCCTCTCCTGATATGACAGTATGATTGCTGCCTTGACAGAATGGGCCAGTACTAGCAGCATTCCAATAACACAAAGCCAGTCGGCCCCGTGCCACAGTGCCTCACTGACTGCAAGCCTTTCCCGGAATATTTGCAATCTTGTTATGCAGCATCAAAAATCAATTTCTAATCTCTTATATTTCTGTAACTAAAAGGCTATTTTATTAAATCTATTGGACTGGTTCAAGCTGGTGTTACACAATCTAGTGTATGTAGGTCATGCAGGCCAAACAGAAAGTAACCTGTCACTAATCACCTCTCACTTGATGCATAACTGTTATTGCAGTCTGGGGAGATAAAGCCAGTTAAGGTGACCAAGCTTATAACTTTGGTCAGGACAGTAGGACATGATAAACTAAAGTGTAATGCAATAACATTCAGAGAGAGCTCAAACATGTATTGCTAGTCTAGAATAACAGAATAGTTCGGACAACTATTGAATAAAAAGAACCGGATGGAGCGTGTGTTTGATCATCAAACAGCAGGGAAATCAGCTCTAGGCAAATTCATATTCCCAAGAACTTATAAAGAATACAAGCACAAAGGAAGGGCACTATTAGGGTTGCACATTTGGGGGAATATTCAGAGGTGGGAATTCCATGGGAATTAATGGGAAAATATGCAAATTAATATTAATACAATTTAAATGTAGATATTTTTTGCATTGATATATTTACCATATATGGAGACAAACAGAAACCTTATAAGCAGACAATTGCAAGCTATTAAATCCTTCCAATACAAAAAAAAACAATTTAGTTACAAATTGAACTTTAAATTAGTTGACTCTTCACATGGGATGATTTCACTGAACAACAAAAGGGAAAATTGAATGCTCTATCGCATCTCCCAAAATACGTTTTCAACATACATCTGTAAAATGATAGTCTAGAAACTAAAGCTTTGGTTGTCTCCTCTCGGGCGTCCATGTCTTCTCCCTAGACCTCCTCAATGTCCACCTCTTTATCATCAGTGTGAGACCTCATCTTCGCTGTCACTTTCCAACCTTGAGGATGGCTCATTATCAGGCTCAAAAAGCCTCAAATTGCCTGGATGGCCACCAAATTTTCAACTCTTGTATTGGCCAGCCTGTTGCGTGCTTTGGTGTGTGTTCCCAAACAAGGACCAGTTGCGCTCTGAGACGGCTGATGTTGGTGGGAGTTGGAGGATGACGAAGGCAACAGGGGAAAAAGCCCTGGATCCACAAAGTCCCTTCCACCAGGTGGCTGATGAGATATGTTTGGAACGACTGCCATATTGCATGTCCATCCCAAAGCCCTTGCTTGCTTGGAAGTGTACTTCCCCAGACTGCCAAGAACCTTGCCGTCATTCAGGCCAAGGTGGAACTGCTTGGAGCAACGGTGGCGTGGGCAGTATGGATTTCTTCCCTTACACCTGCAAGCAGAGTCTGAACATCAGACAGGATGGCATTGTCTCCCTCAAGCCGTGCAATGGTTACTGCTATTGGTTTCAGGAGTTTCAGGTTGATTACCACTCCCAAAATACATCATCCAGGAGGATCCTCTCGATGGGGCTATCTATATCGGCAGACTGTGATATGCCATTTCATGGAGAGACTCCATCTCCTCCGGGAGACTGTCAAACATGACAACACCACCCCAACAGGTGTTTCTGGGCAGCTTCAATGTGGTGCTCTTATGCGTCTATCTTTGTTTGGTGAGGTAGATTGTGGCTATAACTTGATGACCCTTCACATACCTAACAATTTCCTTGGCTCTTTTGTAGAGTATATCCATTGTTTTCAGTGCCATGATGTCCTTGAGGAGCAGATTCAATGCATGAGCAGCACAGCCAATGGGTGTGCTGTGAGGGTAGGACTCCTCCACTTTAGACCACGCAGTCTTCATGTTCGCAGCATTGTCTGTCACCAGGGCAAATACCTTCAGTGGTCCAAGGTCATTGATGACTGCCTTCAGCTCATCTGCAATGTAGAGACCGGTGTGTCTGTTGTCCCCGGTGTCTGTACTCTTGTAGAATACTGGTTGAGGGGTGGAGATGTAGTTAATTATTCCTTGCCCACGAACATTCAACCACCCATCAGAGATGATTGCAATACAGCCTGCTTTCTCTATGATCTGCTTGACCTTCACTTGAATGTTGAACATCCAGCAAATTAGTAGATAAAGCATGTCTGGTTGGAGGGGTGTATGCTGGAAAAAGAACATTCAGAAATCTCTTCCAATACACATTGCCTTTGAGCATCAGAGGTGAACCAGTTGCATACACACCTCAAGCAAGACATTCATCAGCATGTCTCTGACTACGTTCCTCCATTGAATAAAAAAAAAACTCTGATTCCAGGAGGACCATGAGCTGTTGCTATCGATAAGGTGTCCGATTCATAATTTTCACCTCGAATAGAAGTAGAGGGACTTTTATCAGAGGTTGCTTGGTGTGGGCGCTAAGGAAACTTTATGCACTTGGCCAGATGATTCTGCATCTTTGTTGCATTCTTCACATATGATTTGGCACAGGATTTGCAAAGGTACACAGCTTTTCCTTCTACAGTAGCTGCAGTGAAATGTCTCCACACATCAGATAGTGCCCGTAGCATTTTCCTGTAAAGATTCAAACTAAAATTAGTATAAAAAAACTAATACGATTCCATGTACAGATAAATAGTTAAGCAGTTAGATTAAACAACTCCTATGTAAGATACATGTTTTAAAATGAAACAGGTCTGGAAACAGGTGAATCAACACTCAGCAGGCTCAAGCAAGCTAAACCTCACATGGTAGCAAAAACTAACTAGCAGAAATTGTTAATAAGTTAGAAATTATTTAAACACACTCTGCTGTAGGCTACTAGTTACTAGTTAACAAAAAATGAATGTCATATACAATATATTCACCCCACCCAGTATTGTAATCGAAACTTACCAGAAAGCATGTAGTCCTTGGCTCGGACAGTGTAGTAGTGTGTGCTCAATAGCATCTCATTTGTGTGCAAGATCTTGAGAATCAGCTGTACATGTGATGGAAGAATGCACTCTGCATGCAGAGGGTTGCAATTCCATTGAATTGGGGATAGTTTAACCAAAACACTTAGTGTATCCTACAAAAAAGGTTCACTGTTATAAGGTAACTTTTTTTTTTAAAGCAAAATTCACCGGAAAGTTTCTGACCCTTTGCAACACTAGGCACTATAAAACACGTGTGTGTGTGTGTGTGTGTGTGTGTGTGTGTGTGTGTGTGTGTGTGTGTGTTGCTACATCAGGACCTTTCATTTAGACTTCCAGACAAACCTGCCCTTCATTTACCACCAAACTATCAGATAGGACCAGGACACTTTGTGGCTATGTCAGATTACCAGGCCGTGACAATCTAAATCTATCCATTCAGCATCACAATAACGTCCATAAATATTCACAAAGAATTTCCTCCATCCAAGACTACTGAGTCAGTGTGTTTTTGGTTCTACAACCCATGTGGGAACCATTAGTCCTCACAAGGATAGCAAAACAATGAATATTAGGACAAGTGGGGACATTTCACTGGTCACCACAAGGAAATACTATTTTAGGCTTAGGGGTTAGGGGTCAAATTTAGGATTGTTAAAGCAGGCAGGCCCGTTGCCCTAGTTAGTATATTTAGCTAGCAACCTCCATGGAAATTCGCTATTACTTGTAATAATTTTGTTAGCACTCTGGTAATAGACACAATGGGCTTTTTTGTGGGGTTTTTTGCACCCACTTGTGTACTTAGCCAGTAATACCGTAAATCCCAGGATGAGAGGAGGACAGTATGAAAATTGATGCTGCTCAACCCTATTTTGTATTGTTACTGTGCTGTTGGAGCTAGAAACATTACTATTTCGCTTGCACCTGCAATTGCAACTGCAAAATATGTGTACACGTCCACATACATACGTTTGGGCTGTATACAGTATCCCGGGGTTTTGGGAGAAAGTCACGGAATTTCACCGTTTTTTCTAATACGTTTTAGTATTTTTAGCTACTTTTTAAATACCTGTAGTCAATATGTTAGGAAATGTAACATTGCGTTCTTCATTTCACCTGTCACGTTATTATGAGCGGCAGGGTAGCCTAGTGGTTAGAGCGTTGGACTAGTAACTGGAAGGTTGCAAGTTCAAACCCCCGAGCTGACAAGATACAAATCTGTCGTTCTGCCCCTGAACAGGCAGTTAAACCACTGTTCCTAGGCCGTCATTGAAAATAAGAATTTGTTCTTAACTGACTTGCCTAGTTAAATAAAAAGGTTAAAAAATTAAAAATTAAAAATGAAGCTTACGGCAGTCCCCAGTCACGGTGTCTGTTTACAACCACACAATGACGAGAGACCGGAACCTTGAGTCACTCACTATTGTGACGCATGGCGCCAGGTGATCTAGTTATTAGGGATGCACCGATATTACATTTTTGACCGATATTCAATATTTTTCTTGCCAAAAATAGTTACCAATATTTAAGATTTTAGCAGCTTTTTAAGCATTCTAGTGCAGTTAAATAGTTGAAACACGCACACACACTGACCCAAAATGTACTTTATTGGCATTTAAGATTGTCCCCCTTACCATTAAATCAAAACATGTTTCTTTCACTTACTTGCTGTGCCGTTTCATTTGTTCAGTCTCAACCAGGAATTCATCATACATGTCATGCAGTGAAGTTTCAGCTCTGTCTGTCCGTGGCCTCTCTTCCTCGGTGCACACGGTCACTGTGTCCGTTTCCTTCTTGTCCAGCTGTGTAAACCCTGTTTCTTGTCTGCATCGAAGTAGCGGTCCATGTACCTAGCATCGAGCATGGTGGTGACACAGTATAGGACTCAGAGAGAATGTCACCGCATCACTTGTTCACAGCCTATAGTAGAGTACTTTTTATAGTAGAGTACTTTTCCAAGTTAACCCGACGGTCTGTTGGCATTTTTGTTGAGCAGGGTATCATGTCTGCTGCAGACACAGTTGATGAGATTATTTCTCGAGTCAGTTATTCGGATGGAGCTAGGGGTGTGTTCCTGTTTCTTTCAAACGTATTCTCAAATGCCATTGAAATGGCAGCAGCGGTATGAGAACCAGCACATTGAGCATGCAATACAGCTTTCCTCAGTATGAAATCCTCGTCGACCCATTGTGCTGTCAAGACTCATAATGCTCATGTGGCTGACATCGCTGGTTCAAATGTCAGTCGTGAAGCTAATAGCGGTGACGCCCATAGCAAGTAGCTCAGGGATGTCCGTTTCAACAGTACTGTGTCACTGAAGGGCAACATCTGAAAAATAGCGCCTACTTGGTAGTGTGTATCGGCGCTCGGCCAGTCTGCGGAAGCCAACATCATCCACAACAGAGCACGGTTGATTGTCAAGGGCAATGAATTCCATTATCTTGGTGTTAATGGATTTCACCTTTGTGTTGTCTCGCTGAAATTCTTACACTTTCAAATGACTGCTCGACTTCTTGACTGCTAGATCCACACAGCAGACATTGTGGGCTAGGAAACACTTTGAAGTATGTGGAAATGTGAATTGAATGTAGGAGAATATAACAATAGATCTGGTAGAAGAAAATACAAAAAGGAAACATTTTTTTTTTTCTACCACCATCTTTGAAATGCAACAGAAAGGTCCCACATCACTCTGGTTGAAATTCCGATGATGTCCACAAGATGGCAGCAGTGTATGTGCAAAGTTTCAGCAAACTACATGACATTGTGTGAAGTCACCCAGGTACATTTGGGAAAATCGTGAAGGAGTTTCACATTACATTTTTCTGCAAAAATACCATCAAATCTGTATACTTGGACTTTGATTTCGCTTTTCCAGTATTAGTAGCCATATTCTAAGTTCAACATTTGCAAACAAAAACAGTTTTCATAACTCTCCATATTCGTATAATTTTTGTCCAAAAGAAAAACACTTGTTGCACAATGTTAGCAGGTGCATTTTGCGACAGATACAGGGTTTCCCGTAAAGCCCCGATTTACAGATACTCCCGTAAAGCCCAGCTCATTGACCATCTAGCTAGCTTTGTTTGACCCCGATTGGTGCTTATTTGACAAAGTTAAGTTCAATCAAGTGAAGACCGCCCGCGTCCTCCCGGTTCATCCACGACTGTGACGGTGGTGGTCCTGGTAGCTGACGATGATGAGAGCCTATAGGGAGAAGGTCAGTGACCTGGCAGTGAGGTGCCCGGACAACCACCTCTCCCTCAACGTCAGCAAGACAAAGGATCTGATCGTGGACTACAGGAAACTGGGCTGAGCACCCCCCCATCCACATCTTGGCCACAGAGCAATCTGGGATGATGTATAGCAAATTGTGTTTGGAGTGAATAGTGGAGCGAGTAGTTAAATAAAATATAGAATAGCTCACATGAGTTTGAGTGTATTGACCGATGGCCTGTACAGGTCCTGTACAGGTACTGATGCACTCATCTTTTTGTATGCTTTTATACCCTTTTTTTTTTTTTTTTTAGCTCTTCATGGAACACACCGCCTTACTGGACTTTTTAAACGTTAAGCTAGTGCTGTTAGCTGTGGCTAGCCTGCTTTGTTTTTGGCAATATGCCAACCGTCGGCTATCCAATGGATATCAACAGCAACCATTGACTGTCCAATGCTACCACTGAAATGTTCACTAACCAGAGACCGAGTAGAAGTCAGAACAGTGTTATGTCTGTAAAAAGTGCCTTTGGTCTGACTGGCTGATTTAAGATATCGGGCGGCTGCAGGACGTTCGCCGGTGAGCTGAAGCAGAGCCTCAATGAGTTCATCAATGTAGCTAAAGCCCAGGCTAAAGATATTTAGAAGCTGAACATCTCTTGCCCAGGGTGGTGGAGAGTTGAGCGATGTCGCTCTCCCTCACTTCTTGAAGCAGGTGGCTTGTTCAACTAGAGACTGGGCAGAGGTGGTTAGGTGAAAGCTGGGACCAGCTGGGACCTTGGACTTAATCATGTAAATGTCAGAAGTTAGATTTTGAAAATTGATCTTACTGTAATTCAGGCTTCTCAAACTAACATGGACATTTAGATAATTACTGAGACTTGGTTAAATGTGCTAGACTGATGTGTCTCTGAATGGATATAATGTTTATAGGTCTGACAAAGGTGGGGGTGTTGCCATATTCATAAAGAACAACTTGAAATGTTGCTGTGTGTATTACCACCTCTGTCCCCAATGCACAATTGATGTTAGTGGGAGTTTATCACCCAGCCTTCCCAATTGCTCTTAACAAATTGTCTGACTTGCTGTCTAAATATGCAAAATCTGAATTATTAATATTTGGTGATCTTAACTTGGATTGGTTGATGCCAGTATCAGATAGTACAAATATATTTGTCTAATCCAAATTTAACTCAACCAACCCACCCCAAGTTAAAACACCATTAAAAACCTACTCTTTTGGATATCCTGACAAATGCCCCTCATAAGTATAAAGCATATGGAATCTTTGCTAACGAGCTCAGTGGCCATTATCTCATTGCCTATATTAGAGATACTAAGCTACCTAAATTGTGTCCACGCATTATTACTATGATACATTTTAGAACTTTCAATGAGCAACCTTTCTAACGATGATTCAGATCAGGCCTTTAAACATTGTCCCTCTCTGTTTCACACTGTTGCAGATAAGAATGCCCCATATAAAGAGATTAAGGCTTAAGGACAGATCTAACCCATGGTTCACATATGAATGGTCTGAACGATTTCGTGAAAGAAACTTAGTTTGGGCTAAGGCTACATGAACTGATTCTACCTCTGACTTGCAGTCCTTCAGACATTTGAGAAATATGTCTTACCCTGGACAATACTTCTTGAATTGTGTATCTGAGAGTGGTAGCTATCCAGACAAATTTCAGAAAATGGTAAATTCTTTAGAAGAAGAAAAAAAACACAGCCACTTCACTGCCCCAGCAGGTTTGACAGCCTCTGGTTCCTTAACAGACAATGATTTCTGAAAATACATAAAGTTCCACTAGAGTTCTTGATTCACCTCTAAACAGATAGCAGAGACACCAGGCACTCACTTTTTATTTTCTTAATTTGAACAAATGTATGTAAATTAGGTATTAATTGCCTTGTAAAAAAAAACAGGAGCCGATTTGCTTGATCCCTTTCTACTGCAGCTTTCTGCTGCATCATTGTAGAACCTTTGATCCACATGCTTTATTAAACAATTGCTTCTGGTGCTATCCTAAGATCTGGAAGGTGGCGCATATGTCCTCACCCTTCACAAATGTGGAAATCCTTCTGACTTAGTTAATTAGCACCCAATTTCTGAACTATCTTGCCTTGCAAAAATGTTAGAATCACTGGCAAACTCTCTGCTAATAATATATTTCGCTTCAAATTATATTCCTAATTTGTACCAGTCTGATTGTAGACCTTAACATAGCACCGTTTCAGCAGCTACACTTGGCTTAAATTATACATTCAATTGCTTATTAAAACATAGGTCTATAAATATGGCAGCACAGTGATTCTTATCTGAGAAATAATGTCTCAATGTGTTTGTGTCCATATGACCGTTCTGTTGGACCAAACCTCAAATGCAAATAACAAGTTGAAACTGCTTGTTGTCAGAGGAAGAAGTGATCTTTCATCTTTGTTGTGAGTGGCAGGGGCTTAGTATACGATTGGGAAGGTGAAAACAGCACAGAAGCAGCAGCAAAGTCGACGAGATAGAGGCATGTGGAATTTTGCTCTAAAACATACATTCTAATTAATCCAATTATTTCAATATATCACCCAGCCCTATAGTAGCTTACTTGAATATAGAACCTGTGGGGGAAAAATGCAGCAAAGATTAGATTGAAGAAGCTTGAGACCACTACCAGTGAACTGAATGCTGACTAAACTGCAAACGTCATTTGTGGAATGCTTTCAAGGAAAAAAATCACCCAAAGAGCAAGTAGGAGTGAAAGCAATTGATTACATCTTCGCCATGTGCAATGGGGGCAAACTGAATGGAGAAAATGCTGTAGAAGCACTGAACTCATTAACCTTACCCTGTTTAACCAGGGGAATCATCTCTGTGTACAGAACTGGTCAAGCCAAGGCCTTTTAGGGGACACAATTGCCAGTGTGCGCACAATGGAGGTTTGGGGTTAGGTGTGTGTGTGTTTGTCTGAGAGGTGGGGGTTAGGTAGCAGTGTGAGGCCAGGGAAGGGCCCACTGCCAGATGTAGAGATAACCTCCATCCTCCGCAGCGAGGGCGACGCCAGCCAGCCAGCCAGTCAGGCAGGCAGCCCTCCACAGGAAATTAAGGAGATTTAATAAAAAGGAACTAAAGGCCACCCCCAGATTTTAAGACAGTCAAATGCAAAACAGGACATGCTGCTAAATATTACACTCAATACGCATTGGTACTTTGACTGGGACTTTATAGTTAGGGGCACTTTTGAATAATGTATTTGACAGCTGCCTTGTTAATTTGGGTTTAATAAGTCCTGTGTAACAGGGTAAACGATATCCCTTACTACTACAAAAACAAAGTGTACATATGGAGTTCTACGTCAGACACAGTGATGGCCAAGCAGAGGTATTATTAACCTTTGCTAAGAGATTACATGCATTGAGACACTCATGTGATCTCACATGTGTCAGTGTGTGACAGAAAGGGTTACACACATCACATGTAAAACAGCAGAGGGGAGGGTAAGGTATGAGAGGTGATTGGTTACTTACTGGTTTCCAGATTGCATAGGGCAGTGTGCGCTGTAGCCTACAGACTGCTGTGAGAATGATCCCCAGGAAGCAGAAGGATACATAGAACTCTGAAACAGAGAAGATAAAAGGTTCATTAGTTAACTATGCCCAAGAAGACTCAAACACTATATGCGACTAGATATCATAGGGTCATAAACGTTTTGCATATATATTGTCAAATTACTTTGGCAGGAATCATATGAAAGTTCTCTGCATTCATTAAGTTTAAACCTCTGTGACACGGTGTACCATTTTCCCACAAATTACATTACTGAATATAGCACTTTTATTTTCACCAGTGCATTTCACAGAGTGTCATCGGGAAAACAACCAGAGTGCTATTGGGCAAACCATTTACCATGTCTTTGTTCCTCTGGGTCTGAGAAAATAGATCATGCCAGCATCTCCTGAAGAGAGACAGATGATGCCTTGCACTAGTTAATACCTGAACCTGTATCAGGCCCTGCATCAGTCGAGATAACTGTCACCACAAAGACGTCACTGTACCAACTAAAATGGCAAACGGTCTAACACATGACAGCCATTTCTTGTGTTCCAGGTTCTGGTTATGTTAACGTGTCCTAAACCACCATGACAATATTTTGTATTTTGTTAGTATCCCCATTAGCTGTTGCGAAAGCAGCAGCTACTCGTCCTGGGGTCCCCACAAAACATGAAACATTACATAATACATTAATTGACAAGAAAAGCACAAGGACGGAACATAATTGTAAAAACGGCACAAATAACCTACATATCAATATCTAGGCCAAATAGGGGAGGAGCGTTGTGAGGTGCTGCTTTATCGGTTTCTCGAAACCAGGTTTTTGTTCATTTGAGCAATATCAGATGGGAGTTCCACGTAATAACGTCTATATAATACTGTACCCTTTCTTGAATTTGTTCTGGATTTGGGGACTGTGAAAAGTCCCCTGGTGGCATGTCTGGTGTGTGTAAGTTGACTATGCAAACAATTTGGAATTTAACACATTAATGTTACTTGTAAAAAAATAAGTGATGCAGTCAAGTCTCTCCAACTCGTAGCCAAGAGAGACTAACGTGCATAGTATTTACAGTGCATTTTGAAAATATTCAGACCACTAGACTATTTCCACATTTTGTTACATTTCAGCCTTATTCTGAAATTGATTAAACCTACACACAATACCCCATAATGACAAAGCAAAAACAGGTTTTTAGAACATCCAGGCTCTGGCTGGGCCACTCAAGGACATTGAGACTTGTCCCGAAGTCACTCCTGCATTTTCTTGGCTATGTGCTTAGGGTCGTTGTCCTGTTGGAAGGTGAACCTTTGCCCCAGTCTGAGGTCCTGAGCAGGTTTTCACCAAGGATCTCTGTACTTTACTCCGTTCATCTTTCCCCTCGATCCTGACTAGTCTCCCAGTCCCTGCCGCTGAAAAACATCCCCACAGCATGATGCTGCCACCACCATACTTCACTGTAGGGATGGTAACAGGTTTCCTCCAGACATGACGCTTGGCATTCAGGCCAAATAGTTCAATCTTGGTTTCATCAGACAAGAGAATCTTGTTCAGGTGTCTTTTGGCAAACTCCAAGCAGGCTGTCATGTGCCTTTTACTGAAAAGTGGCTACCCTCTGGGCACTCTACCATAAAAGGCCTGATTGGTGGAGTGCTGCACAGATGGTTGTTCTTCTGGAAGGTTGTCCCATTTCCACAGAGGAACTCTGGAGCTGTCAGAGTGACCATCGGGTTCTTGGTCACCTCACTGACCAAAGACCTTCTCACCCGATTGCTCAGTTTGGCCAGCTCTAGGAGAAGTCTTGGTGGTTCTAAACTTCTTCAATTTAAGAATGATGGAGGCCACTGTGGTCTTGGGGACCTTCAATGCTGCAGAATTAATTTTGTACCATTCCCCAGATCGGTGACTCGACACAGCCCTGTCTCGGAGCTCTACAATTCCATGGCTTGGTTTTTGCTCTGACAACTGTGTGACCTTTTATAGACAGATGTGTGCCTTTCCAAATCATATCCAATCAATTGAATTTACCACAGGTGGACTCCAATCAAGTTGTAGAAACATCAAGGATGATCAATGGAAACAGGATGCACCTGAGCTCAATTCCGAGTCTCATAGCAAAGGGTCTGAATACTTACGTAAATGTGTTTGTTTCTTTAATGTAAATTGGGAAAAATTTCACTTTGTCATCATGGGGTATTGTGTTTTTATTTTAATACATTTTAGAATAACGCTGTAACATAACAAAATGTGGAAAAAGGGGTGAGGTCTGAATACTTTCTGAATGCATTGTATATTAAGCCCTCCTATATTAAGCCTATATTATGGAGCCACATTTGCTGGAATAATATTGGCACACTGTGCAGCCATTTATTATTAGCATATTATGTTGCCACATTTTCCGGGAACTTTTGAGATTACCAAATAGGTGGATGTGTATACGTGTTGTGTGTGTGTGTGCGTGCATATGACATACCTCCATATTGGAAGAGGCCACTTCGAACATGCTGCTGTCCAGCTGCGGCCCCTCTGGGTGCAGGTAGTTCTCCCCGTCCATGGCCAGTGAGGGTGACGGGAGTGTGGGCATCAGGCTGCAGGCTGACACATGACCCCTGACCTTCACTTATGTATGCTGGCTGTGTCCTACAGCGCTCCTACTAATGCCCAGCACGTTCCATCACCTGGAGAGAGCGAGACATGGGGTTCAACTCAAATTATTCATATTCTAATGGCAGTTTTTACACAGAAGCATGTCAACGTGTTTTTCTCACAGTAGTGTCGTCAGAAACTGTATAATTGCCTAAAACCTCTATTGCAGTTTTGAATCAACAGCATACACCAGGTTTTTGCAACTTTGAAAGGGTGGAGGCCACAAAAGATCTGAACTCATCACAGGTGTCACAGTGGCTCGAGGGTCTGCGTACCCACATCCATACCCACACATGCAGTAAGAGACTGGCTCTAGCCTTTTGGGGGCCCTAAGTGAAATTCCAAGCTCTAGTTTGTATTTTCCTGTAATACCACACATTTGGAATGGGACGGAGAGAAATGTTTCTAGTTTTTAATACGATATCTGACAGACTACCAAAATCCATGGGGACCCACCGGTCGGTAATTCGACCATGATTATGACAAATTTAGATAGTATTATTTAGTATTTTATTGGGATGCCCAATTAGCTGTTGCCAAGGCAGTGACTACTCTTCCTGGGGTCTAAACTGGTAACAAAACAAATAAAATAAATAACACTACATAATATCCTGCCTCACGCTTCAGAAATAGGTAATGGTTCCTGCAATATGAGCCGTTCCAAGGCGGGTGAATGGCCACCCACTTACATAGCACAATTTTTTTTTTTTTTTTACTACGCAAGTCAAATTCTTATTTTCAATGACGGCCTAGGAACAGTGGGTTAACTGCCTGTTCAGGGGCAGAACGGCAGATTTGTACCCTGTCAGCTCGGGGATTCGAACTTGCAACCTTTCGGTTACTAGTCCAACACTAACCACTAGGCTACCCTGCCGCCCCAACAATACAGCGCAAATTACAATACAAAAATATATATAAATAATGGCTGCCTCTTCACAGTCCCAGTTGAGCCATATTGTTATTTTATTTTAGTCTTACCTAGGGTGGCAGAGTATTCTATGTAGACATGGCTCTATTTAACTTCTTGGTGACAGGGGGCAGTATTTTCACATCTGGATGAAATGCATGCCCAAATTCAACTGCCTGCTACTCATCCCCAGAAGATAAGATTTGCATATTATTAGTAGAAAACACTCTGAAGTTTCTAAAACTGTTTGAATCATGTCTGTGAGTATAAAATAACGTATTTAGCAGGCAAAACCCTGAGGACAAACCTTTCAGATTTTTGTTTTGTGGTCACTCTTTTCAATGTGTTTTCATTGGGAATCCAGATTTCTAAAGGACCTTCTTGCAGTTCCTATCGCTTCCACTGGATGTCAACAGTCTTTAGAAATTGAGGTTTTTACTTTGTGTAATGAAGTACGGCCATCTTGAACGAGGGTCACTTGAAGTGTACCGTTAGATAGAGGCGCGTGACCAGAAAGCATGCTACAGTTTGTTTTACTCCTGGATTGAACACAGATCATTCCGTCTTCAATTTATCAGGCGAAACCCAGAGGACAAACCTTTCAAAATGTTTTGGAAGGTATAGAAAAACATTTGTTTTTCTTTAACTTGCAAATAAGTGATTGTCATTGCTTTGTGATATTGGCTCAGTTGGAAAAACTGAAGATATTAATATTTACAGACTGGCTTTGGATGTGGAATTTCTGTATCCCAATTTGTCCAGGCTAACAATACAGATAGTTCTGCACATATGCAGGATTTTGTTTTACGTAGCCGAGTGCCTACATTGCTGCCGTGCTGAGTGTTCCGCTGCCGCTCCCCCCTACTTGATTGCCTTTGTCTGGTCACTGGTGTAGCCTACAAATTTAATGTTGTACACAACTGTTGGAACTATTGCATTCCATGCCTCTGTAAGCATAAGCACAATTTCATGTTATTGGCAGAGAAGTGTGGATGAACTCTCCCATTGTCAGACTTATCAGTCCAGATACACACATGGCTGCCTATAGCTTTCAGCTGCCCAGGGGTGGAACACAGCAAGACAAACATGCAGTCTAATTAGACATTGAATGTTTTTTTTTCATTATCATTGCAAACATTGGCTTAGCTGCCCTGTAGGCAGACAGGCAGTCAAGTAGTGTTCATTTTTCAGGAACTACAATATGGCAGCAACTATGAATATTAGCCTACATCACCACACAAAACGCTGATTGTCTTGTGTAGGGACTGCGTCCATCTTGTGCAACTGCAATATCCGATACAACAGACAGAGGGTTGTAGCCTTCATAATATTTATGTTTTGGAATGTTCGTTCACACAGCCTCAGTGTTTTTATATCAGCTGTTCAGAAATACGAGGCATAGGCAGGCTACGTCATGATTCAGAAGAGGGTGAGTAAAAGAGCGAAACATGAATGGATGGTGAGTGTGAACAGCAGCTACGTTACAATGAATGTGTGTGTAAAATAACACAGGTGCAGAGCGTGATCTGGATCCTTAGCTTTGAGAAGGAGAGGTTTCCGGAGGTGGATGCTGGGCGTTGGCGGAATCTCTATCTGTAGCCACGGCCTAACATGCTGACCGGGCACATCGCGTGTGCGAGCGTCGCAAAAATAAATGTAAAAATCCATGTTTTTCAATTATTGCACCCACACTGCTCACGTGCGCCAACGGGCATCTGCGTTGCCAAG
Source organism: Oncorhynchus tshawytscha (assembly GCF_018296145.1). Lineage (NCBI taxonomy): Eukaryota > Metazoa > Chordata > Actinopteri > Salmoniformes > Salmonidae > Oncorhynchus > Oncorhynchus tshawytscha. Next base: position 52,170,035 of record NC_056433.1, read on the forward strand.
GGCTAAAAGAGAAGTCATTCCTATTTCTCACGCAGATCGCGTTGCAAGTCCTGCGTCTCCCATCTCATTGGTTTATAGAAGCAGGTACCCACGTGCCATCTCCTCATTGGTTATACCCACGTGGGTGATTGAAAGACGAACTGTTTTGCCGGTTGTCGTGGTAATACTATGAAAGTATATCCCAGGACAAATTAGCTAGCAACAGCAAGCTAGCTAAATAGGACAAATTTGTCAGCAAGTGCAAGCTAACTAGCCAAATTGCCATACATGTTTAATGCTTTTTGACCTGTCCCCAAATTAATCTCATTGGTTCAGTTTGTTTTGATATTTTAACCTGCGTATCGCGTTTGGTGTAGGGGGACAAAATACATTTCTGCACGATGGAGCACGACCGCAGCCGGTTTGGGTTCTGTGTAAGTGATGCAGCTCTGTAATAGGCAACCTGGAATGCCCAGTGATTGCGAGGCAATCAAAACCCTTTGGAAATCATATTTGGTGTAGTTGTATAGTCAAACAAACCTAAGAGGAACATGCATGTGTTTGTATGAGAGTGGTGTGAAGGAGAATGAAAATTAGCCCAAAACACAGGCAGGCGCTAACTTCATCAGTGTGAGAAACAACAAAAAGTACTTAATTATTAAACCTCAGCCAATCACTCTCTTCAGCTCCCTCCCTTATTCTCACACTCCCCATCTCTGAAGCACTGGGAACCAATCCCAACATCCCTGGGCCCTTTTCACTCCTCCTGCATTTTCTCCAGTGGATCCAACCATATCACCATGCCAATGATGGCAGTTCATGTCTCCTAGCAACCGAAAGGTTTCCATCTTTAGCAGCCCACTGTGTTCAAGGACAATAGATAGTGATCCTTTTCCTGCAAGCCCTATTGTCATTACTGCAAAAGGGGGGACTCCTGCCACTGAGGGAAAGAGAGAGTCTTGCCACGTCACTCAAGGAGAGCAGTCGTTGTTGCTTGACTGCGGAGTCACAAGCATTTGTTGTGCCATTCACTTCTTCTGTATGGTCAGATGTAATAAGATGTTTGTGACAACGATTTCCACTTTGCTTCTTAATATAAATCCACAAGCGTTCTACACTGAACAAAAATATAAACGCAACATGCAAATTGTTGGTACCATGACGCACAAAACTTTTGTTCACAAATTTGATAACATCCTGTTGGTGAGCATTTCTCCTTTTGCAAGATAATTCATCCAACTGACAGGTGTGGCATATCAAGAAGCTGAGTAAACAGCATGATCAAAACACAGGTACACCTTGTGCAGGGGACAAGAAAAGGCCACTAAAATGCGCAGTTATATCACACAACACAATGTCACAGATGTCTCCAGTTGAGGGTGCATGCAATTGGCATGCTGACTGAAAGAATGTCCACCAGAGCTGTTGCCAGATAATTGAATCTTAAGTTCTTTACCAGAAGCCGCCTCCAGAGTAATTTTTAGAGAATTTGGCAGTATGTCCAACCTCACAACCACGCCAACACAGGACCTCCACATCCGGCTTCTTCACCTGCACAATCATCTGAGACCAGCCACACAGACAGCTGATGAAACTGAGGAGTATTTCTGTAATAAAATCCCTTTTGTGGGGAAAAACAAATTCTGGTTGGCTGTGAATACACCACCTGAAATTTCAGCCTGTTTTGGTGGAAGGAAGTTTGGGCCTTCCATAGTGACATCGCCATGCAGTGAATTAGTTAATAGGCCAATAAGAAAGTTCCAAACCACTCTGCCAATAACAGCAAAATGTAAGTTTTCCCCTCGCAGACAGTCCTAATGAAAATTCTTGCTTGTAAAATGTATTTTTTGGCCATTTTATTTGAAAACAAATCACAGTAAGGTACTTAATGTCACCCAGAATTGCTTTGATATAGAGATTTTAAAAAAATAGGTGGATTGGACCTTTGAAGAAAATGCGTTCATATTGGACCAGGAAATCGTGTGGAGACACAACAAACTTTGATCAGATAGTGATCTAATCAATATGATCCTATCACTAAGCGCAAGGTGGAAACAAGGCATGTTACAGCAGAATCGGACTCAACCACACGAATGACCGGCTGTCCCATCTTCAGTCTGCTTTTTCTTACACACACAACAAATGACGGTCTTCATCCATAACTGTCTGTTATACAGTAATTGTGCCAGCCCCATTAACAGTTACACAGTAATGCTAAATCCTGACCTTTGTATTAAGTGGTTTAAAGCCTAGTGTAGAGTTGGTTTTTGGTAGAGAAAGGGGGGTATATTTCAAAACACAGTCACAGGAGTGAGTAATCTCTTAATTGCTTCAGAGGTTGGTGACTGGTTGGGCCAGCGTTCCCCCCCCTCCCCTCAGCCTTCCTCTTGGGTGGCCTGGCATGTTATAAAACGAGGAGGTGAGGTGCGGATTATTTAATGTCCCATCATTTTAAAAATCAAGCCTTGATGAAAGACCTCACAAGACCTTTAAGAGGGACGGAGCTATCAAGAGAAATTACAAGTTAGGCCTATATTACGTCACATTTCAAATAGTGAATATGAACAACCTGTTAACATCCCAGTTTCCCCATGTTGCTGTGAGCGCCAGCCAGGCAGGCAGGGGTTAAGGCCAGGCCGTCTCTCATTCTGACAAGTCACTCAGGGCCTGCCAGCTGCAGGACATGGAAGTCATCCAGGAAAGTGTGACTCCCTTAATCTGCTAAATCACAGCTAAGGGCTCATGAGGACCACCATCCTTCTAGACAGAAGGGGAACAAGAGCCTCTTCCCTCTGTGGGGGTGCTATCCCCAGGCCTAGGTCAGGGGCCAGGGCAGGGCTGAGTCCACAGCCAGGTCTAGGATGGGTATAGAGGGTTACCATCTGGGCCTTTTCCCATCTCAAATGGGTTAGGGATGTGCACATTTATTCAAATATTCAAAAGCAATGTTAGTATTTGAATACTTGTGAGAGTATAGATTTCAGACAAAACCAAAGTATAGGCCTATTTTAACACTGTAAAGGCCCTTTCAAAAATATCCATGAAACAGAAAATGGGGTAAAAGTATAATATAAACACAGACTACCGTTCAAAGGTTTGGGGTCACTTAAAAATGTCCTTGTTTTTGAAAGAAAATCGATTTTATTTGTCACGGGAAGGCCATAAAGATCATCAAGAACAACCACCCAAGCCACAGCCTGTTCACCCCGCTATCATCCAGAAGGTGAGGTCAGTACAGGTGCATCAAAGCAGGGACCGAGAGACAGAAGCTGTTTTTCAATCTCAAGGCAATCAAACTGTTAAACAGCCACCACTAACATTGAGTGGCTGCTGACAACATACCGACTCAACTCCAGCCACTTTAATAATGGCAATGCATGGAAATTGATGTAATAATGGAAATTGAGGGAAATAAATGTAAAACATTCATCACTAGCCACTTTAAACAATGCCACTTATGTTTACATACCCTACATTACTCATATCATATGTATTTACTGTACTCAATACCATCTACTGCATCTTGCCTATACCGTTCTGTACCATCACTCATTCATATATCTTTATGTACATATTCTTTACCCCTTGTGTGTATAAGGTAGTAGTTGTGGAATTGTTAGGTTAGATTACTCGTTGGTTATTACTGCATTTCGCTACACTCGCATTAACATCTGCTAACCATGTGTATGTGACAAATAACAGCAACCATCATTAACAGCAACCATCACTCCTGTGTTCCAATGGCACGTTGTGTTAGGAAATCCAAATGTATCATTTTAAAAAGACTAATTGATCATTAGAAAACCCTTTTGCAATTATGTTAGCATAGCTGAAAACTGTTGTACTGATTAAAGAAGCAATAAAATAGGCCGCCTTTACACTAGTTGAGAATCTGGAGCATTAGTATTTGTGGGTTCGATTCCAGAAACAAAGAACTTTCTTCTGAAACTCGTCAGTCGATTCTTGTTCTGAGAAATGAAGGCTATTGCATGCGAGAAATTGCCAATGAACTGAAGATCTCGTACAACGCTGTGTACTACTCCCGTCACAGAACAGCGCAAACTGGCTCTAACCAGAAGAGAAAGACTGGTGCTCCTTTTGTCCAGGTGGGAAAGGGCAGTGTGGAGAGCAATAGAGATTGCATCATCTGTGGATCTGTTAGGGCGGTATGCAAACTGGAGTGGGTCTAGGGTTTCTGGGATAATGGTGTTGTGAGCCATTACCAACCTTTCAAAACACTTCATGGCTACGGACGTGAGTACTACGGGTCTGTAGTCATTTAGGCAGGTTACCTTAGTGTTTTTGGGCACAGGGACTATGGTGATCTGCTTGAAACATGTTGGTATTACAGACTCAATCAGGGACATGTTGAAAATGTCAGAGAAGACACTTTTCAGTTGGTCAGCACATGCCCAGAGTACACATCCTGGTAATCCGTCTGGCCCCGCGGCCTTGTGAACATTGACCCGTTTAAAGGTCTTACCTACGGAGAGCGTGATCACACAGACATCCGGGACAGCTCTCATGCATGCCTCAGAGTTGCTTGCCTCGAAAGCGAGCGCGGAAGTGATTTAGCTCATCTGGTAGACTTGTGTCACTGGGCAGCTCGAGGCTATGCTTCCCTTTGTTGTCTGTAATAGTTTGCAAGCCCTGCCACATAAGACGAGCGTCGGAGCCGGTGCAGTGCGATTCGAATTTAGCCCTGTATTGACGCGTTGCCTGTTTGATGGTTCGGATTCCCTGGAAAATAAGATGTTACGGTTTTTGGTCCCGTTGGTAGGATATTCTTGATATTCCAATTTATTGTCCAATGATTATACGTTGGCGAGTAATATTGACGTAACGGCAGCTTTCCCACTTGCCTTCTCCGGATTCTTATGAGGCACCCCGCTCTGTGTCCTCTGTACCTGCTTCTCTTTCTCTTGCTAATAAATGGGGATGTCGGCCTTGTCGGGTGTTCGCAGTATGTCCTGTGCTTCCTGCTTGTTGAAGAAAAAATCTTTGTCAAATCTGAGGTGAGTGATCGCTGTCCTGATATCCAGAAGCTCTTTTGTTCCCGTAAGATAGTGGCAGAAACATTACGTACAAAATAAGTTACAAATGAAGTGGGGAAAAACCCCACATAATAGCACAATTGGTTAGGCTTCCGTAAAACTGCTGCCATTTCTTTCGCCACCATTTTAGCGCTTGGCTCCCTATTCCATCTGTGGTAAGGGAACAATGGAAAAAAACGGTCCTTGGGACATCCCAACTCTGACATCACCCCATTAAAACCTCTTATGGATAGGGGAGACACTAGCGTCTCAACTGGCCAATTGCCAGGGGAAATGCAGAGCGCCAGATTCAAATAAAATGCTATAAAATTCAAACTCATTAAATCACACATGTAAGATACTCAATTAAAGCTACACTCGTTGTGAATCCAGCCAACATGTCAGATTTTAAAAATGCTTTTCGGCAAAAGCATAAGAAGCTATTATCTGATAGCATGCAACCATCTGCACCAGCAGTAAACAAAGGAGCTAGCGTAGCAGGCGCTACACGAAACGCTGAAATAAAATATACATTACCTTTGACGAGCTTCTTTTATTGGCACTCCAATATGTCCCATAAACATCACAATTGGTTCTTTTGTTCGATTAATTCTGTCCATATATATCGAAAATGTCCATTTATAAAGCGCGTTTGATCCAGAAAAAAACAGCTTACAAAAACACAACGTCACTAGAAAATATTTCAAAAGTTGCAGATAAACTTTGCCAAAATATTTCAAACTACTTTTGTAATACAACGCGAGGTATTTTTAAACGTTAATAATCAATCAAATTGTAGACGGGGCAATCTGTATTCAATACATGAACGAAAAGAAACCAGCTCTGCTTTTCATGTCTTGCGCAACTCACAAAAGTGTCCCCAGTTCCGAGTTGGCCTACTTCTTCAATGCACAAAGGAATAACCTCAACCATATTCCAAAGACTGGCGACATCGTGTGGAAGCGGTAGGAACTGAAAATTGGTTCCTATTAAATATCCAATGGCAAAGACAATATAGTGAACAGAGATGGGAAAAATATATAAAAAATCTGAACAGTTAGTCCTCCGGGTTTTGCCTGCTACATAAGTTCTGTTATACTCACAGACATGATTCAAACAGTTTTAGAAACTTCAGTGTTTTCTATCCAAATCTATGAATAATATGCATATCTTATATTCTTGGCATGAGTAGCAGGAAGTTGAAATTGGGCACGCTATTTATCCAAAAGTGAAAATTCTGCCCCCTAGCTTTAATAGGTTAACGTTTAAATTGAAAACAGTTAGATAACGGTTAAGGATTAAGGTTAGGGTTTAAGGGAGGGACATCCCAAGGATCCCGGATAGAAGCTAAACATGTGAACATGCCTCAGTATAAGCCTGCCATCTCTACCAGCCTGTTGACAGGCCTCCACCCCTCCCATGTGATCCCTCAATCTTTAAAAACACTTGTTTCGTCTTCCCTTGCTCACAGGCCTGGCATTAATCCTGCTTAAGGCACACCGAGTAAATCCTTTAATGAACGGCTCGCTTCATCTTCATTAACAACGCTCTAAAGATCAGGGCATCATGACAGACACAGTGACACACACACACTTGCAAGACTGAACAGACCAAACCTTTTACATCAGTTCCTGTTGCGCCGAGTTACCATCTCAGACCTCACCATTGATGAAACTTCTTCCAACCTACATCAAAGTCACTCACTGCAAATTTCTGCCCATTAAAATGTCCTCCCATTTTAATCTAATTACAAAGCAACGCTACATTATATTAAACCAGTATGTATGTTAGTGGTTATGATGGCCTGGCTTGCTATGGATTAATTATCCAAGTCATGAAAAATTCATAAAAGGAACAAGTTACTTCCCTGGGAAACTCAGCAGTCATTCAAAACAGTGTGAATTATTTATCAGGCTCTTTTCAACTCACGCCATTTCCATGGAGCGGCACGGACGCACAGAGAGGATCTGCGGGTGGCTCGGTACGGGAGAAAAAGACAAAGAAAAATTAATCAACTGACTGAGTAACCAAATCTGCAGCGCTATCAAAGCAGAGGGATATAGAAACAAATGGTGTTTTATGAGCCTGTATTGTTAGTTTCTGCAGCCATTCAAATATTAATCATGCTACACAGTCAGATGTTCCATCATTCCTGCAGAATTTAACATAATTAGAAACACCATTACAATTACCCTGACTCAAGATAGGATGGGTACATTATTTTTGAACCATTTCGTCGAGAGTCTAGGCCTGGGGGAATTGCCTCAAGGTTAACTAATCTACATTCAAGTGACATCTGTGCAGAGAATTTGAGCTCTTCAGTGGCCAACAGCCTTACTTTGAGCCAATCAGAGCACGAACTGGGTGGCTGGGTGGCTGACGACTTCCAAGCTTTTTGAACAAACAAGATAGCACCTCTGAACAGAGTCTCAGCATTCAAAGTACTATCGGCAGGCAAACTTTGAAACTCCTACCGGTGTGTCTGAGCTTTAAGAACTGTAAGCTATGGGCTCTCCAACCCTGTTCCAGGGGTCCTAGGTCTATAGGCTACACTTAGTTTTTTTTAAAGTTGCACTTGCATTGATGTCAGACTGATTAGAGCAGGGCTCTCCAACCCTGTTCCTGGAGAGCTACCCTCCTGTAGGTTCACTCCAACCTCAGTTGTAAACTAAACGGATTCAACTTATCAACCAACTAATTATTAGAGTCTGGTGCACTGGATTATGGTTGGAGTGAAAAACCTGAAGGATGGTAGCTCTTCAGGAACAGGGTTGGAGAGCCTTGGATTAGAGGGACAATAGAGCGTTGAGTACCCCGCCATTAGTGGCTAGCCATGAGAAAGTTTGGTAGGCTACTTATGACCACCAGTGGCATCAGAGCACAGTTTAGGAGAAGTCTAGTTTCCGTGACTCAGCACTCACACGGAATTTGACTGTGGTCATGACTCTTGACTGCCCGTGTGGTGGTAATACAGTCACCTTAACAGCCCTCGTTAAGACTGGAGAGTGAGTGTGTGTAATGGCTGGGTAAACAGGCTTGTAGGGGCTGGAACACCACCTCATTAGAAAAGCATTGTCTCTCAGCTAACCCAGAGAACCCAGCCTCCTTCCAGGCTACAACTCCTCCCTCCACACACCCCAACTCAGATTATAACTGGTGTTTTTCTTTAATGATCATCATATAACAGTTCTCACAATCACATTAGATTTCAAAAATGCTTTATGGCGAAAGCATACCTTACAATTATTTGAGAACATCGCCCAGCAGACAAATCATTAAACAGTTACCAGTCAAGTGGAAGAGTCACACAAGTCAGAAAGATATAAAATGAATCACTAACACCTTTGAAGATCTTCATATGGTTGCACTCAGAAGACATTCATTTATTCAATGAATGTTCCTTTTGTTCGATAAAGTATCTCTTTATATCCAAAAACCTGTTTTGTTTGCGCGTTTTCTTCAGTAATCCACAGGCTCAAACACAGTCACAACAGGCAGACGAAAAATCATCATGTTCATAGAAACATGTCAAACAATGTTTATATTCAATTCTCAGGTTGTTTTTAGCCTAAATAATCAATGATATTTCAACCGGACAATAACGTCGTCAATATAAAAAGGTAAACAAGAAAGGCACTCGTGCGCATGAAAAAGCTCTGTGACACGGCAGGGTCCACTCATTCAGACTGCTCTTACTTCCTCATTTTTCAGAATACAAGCCTGAAACCATTTCTAAAGACTAGTGGAATCTAGTGGAAGGCATAGGTACTGCAATTTGAGTTCTAAGTCAATGGATACTGTAATGGCAATGAATAGAAAACTACACACAAAAAAAATCCTACTTACTGGATTTTTCTCAGGTTTTCGCCTGGCAAATCAGTTCTGTTATATGTTTGTATATCCCTCCGCTTTGATAGCGCTGCAGATTTGGTCAGTTCTGTTATACTCACAGACATTATTTTAACAGTTTTGGAAACTTGAGTGTTTTCTATCCAAATCTACTAATTATATGCACATCCTATCTTCTGGGCCTGAGTAGAAGGCAGTTTAATTTGGGCATGCTTTTCATCCAAATTCCAAATGCTGTCGACTACCCTAGAGAAGTTAAGAACACAATGACGACCTAGGAATGGTGGGTTCAGGGCAGAACGACAGATTTTTACCTGGTCAGCTCAGGGATTCAATCTTGCAACCTTAGGGTTAACTAGTCCAATGCTCTAACCACCTGCCTCACAAGGAGCCTACCTGTTACGCGAATGCAGATAGAAGCCAAGGTAAGTTGCTAGCTAGCATTAACCTCATCTTATAAAAAAACAATAAAAATCACTAGTCATAACTACACATGGTTGATGATATTACTAGTTTATCTAGTGTATCCTACGTTGCATATAATCGATGTGGTGCGCATTCACGAAAAAGGACCAGCGTTGCTCCAACGTGTACCTAACCATAAACATTAATGCCTTTCTTAAAATCAATACACAGAAGTATACATTTTTAAACCTGCATATTTAGCTAAAAGAAATCCAGGTTATCAGGCAATATTAACCAGGTGAAATTTTGTCACTTGCGTTCATTGCACGTAGAGTATATGCAACAATTTGGGCAGCCTGGCTCTTTGCGAACTAATTTGCCAGAATTTTATGTAATTATGACATAACATTGAAGGTTGTGCAATATAAAAGGAATATTTAGACTTATTGATGACACCCGTTAGATAAAATACGTAACGGTTCCGTATTTCGCTGAAAGAATAAACGATTTGTTTTCGAGACGATAGTTTCCGGATTCGACCATATTAATGACCCAAGGCTCGTATCTGTGTTTTATTATGTTATAATTAAGTCTATGATTTCATAGAGCAGTCTGACTGAGCGATGGTAGGCACCAGCAGGCTCGTAAGCATTCATTCAAACAGCACTTTAGTGCATTTAGCCAGCAGCTCTTCCATGTGCTTCAAGCATTGCGCAGTTTATGATTTCAAGCCTATCAACTTCCGAGATTAGGCTGGTGTAACTGATGTGAAATGGCTAGCTAGTTAATACCGTTTCAAACATCACTCGCTCTGGGACTTGGAGTGGTTGTTCCCCTTTCTCTGCATGGGTAACGCTGCTTGGTGGCTGTTGTTCATGTGTTCCTGGTTTGAGCCCAAGTAGGAGCGAGGAGAGGGATGGAAGCTATACTGTCACACTGGCAATACTAAAGTGCCAATAAGAACATCCAATAGTCAAAGGTATATGAAATAAAAATCATAGAGAGAAATAGTCCTATAATAACTACAACCTAAAACTTCTTACCTGGGAATATTGAAGACTCATGTTAAAAGAAACCACCAGCTTTCATATGTTCTCATGTTCTGAGCAAGGAACTGAAACATTAGCTTTCTTACATGGCACATATTGCACTTTTACTTTCTTCTCCAACACTTTGTTTTTGCATTATTTAAACCAAATTGAACATGTTTATTTATTTGAGGCTAAATTGATTTTATTAAGTTAAAATAAGTGTTCATTCAGTATTGTTGTAATTTTCATTATTACAAAAACACATTAAATTTTACTTAAAATCGGTAGATTAATTGGTATCGGCTTTTTTTGGCCCTCCAATAGAATCGGTCTTGAACAATCATAATCGACCTCTAATTACAACAGTCAAAGGCCATGTAAACAAACACTTTACACCAACCAATGAGAGCTTGTTATAACAAGCACGCGCTAGCTGTTCATTACGACAATGTTTTCTTACTGAAACAATCATGTAAATTACACTGTTATTCAATACAAAATGTATTGGCTATATGTTTCAACTGCAACTATACAAATTATGTTTGTATAGAAGGAACCAAAAACTAAGCATTTGTTTGTGGAAATCAGCCATCTTAACAGTACGTTTTTCAGCTGCATAAGGCCGCGCTAAAGGAAACTTAAGCCACCAAATGTATTGAAAATAAGATTTTGGTATTGTAAATGAAAAGCTGTTTGGGTCCTTAAAGTATCAAACAAATCTTTAAGAATAGGTTCAAAGTTGTGAAGTCCAACACATGACTGCCATCACACACTAAGATTTTTTTTTTCACTTTGTGAGGTTTATTTTTCAATATAAAGTTGGTGTCTAATCTAATTGGGAGAGAATACATTTGACACTGTCAAAACAAGAGAACAAATACAGTGCATTCAGAAAGTATTCAGACACCTTGAGATTATCCATATTTTGTTATTACAGCCTTGTTATAAAATAATACATTTAAAAAAAATCATCAATCTACTCACAATACCCCATAATGACAAAGTGATCAGGTTTATAGAAATATTTTCCAAATATATAAAAACCTTAACAGAAATACCCTATTTACATAAGTATTCGAACCCTTTGCTATGAGACCTTAAATTGAGCTCAGGTGCATCCTATTTCCATTGATCCTCCTTAATATGTTTCTACAACTTGGAGTCCACCTGCGGTAAATTCAATTGATTGGACATGATTTGGAAAGGCACACCTTTCTACAGTTGAAGGCGGAAGTTTACATACACTTAGGCTGATGTCCTTAAAACTCGTTTTTCAACCACTCCCCAAATGTCTTGTTAACAAACTATAGTTTTGGCAAGTCTGTTAGCACATCTACTTTGTGCATGACACAAGTGATTTTTCCAACAATTGTTTACAGACAGATTATTTCACTTATAATTCACTGTATCACAATTCCAGTAGGTCAGAAGTTTACATACACTGAGTTGATTGTGCCTTTAAAAAGCTTGGAAAATTCCAGAAAATGGTGTCATGGCTTTAGAAGCTTCTGATATCCTAATTGACATAATTTGAGTCAATTGGAGGTGTACCTGTGGATGTATTTCATAGCCTACCTTCAAACCCAGTGCCTCTTTGCTTGACATCATGGGAAAATCTAAATAAATCAGCAAAGACCTCAGATTTAAAAAAAATTGTAGACCTCCACAAGTCTGGTTCATCCTTGGGAGCAATTTCCAAATGTCTGAAGATACCACATTCATTTGTACAAACAATAGTATGCAAGTATAAACACCATTCGACTACGCAGCTGTCATACCGCTCAGGAAGGAGACGTGTTCTGTCTCCTAGAGATGAACGTACTTTGGTGCGAAAAGTGCAAATCAATCCTAGAACAACAGCAAAGGACTGGAGGAAACAGATACAAAAGCATCTATATCCACAGTAAAACAAGTTCTATATCGACATAACCTGAAAGGCCGCTCGGCAAGGAAGAAGCTACTGCTCCAAAACCACCATAAAAAAAGCCAGACTACGGTTTGCAACTGTACATGGGGACAAAGACCGTACTTTTTGGAGAAATGTCCTCTGGTCTGACGAAACAAAAATAGAACTGTTTGGCCATAATGACCATCGTTATGTTGAGGAAAAAGGGGGATGCTTGCAAGCCAAAGAACACCATCCCAACTGTGAAGCACGGGGGTGGCAGCATCATGTTGTGGGGGTGTTTTGCTGCAGGAGGGACTGGTGCATTTCACAAAATAGATGGCATCATGAGGATGGAAAATTATGTGGATATATTGAAGCGACATCAGTCAGGAAGGAAATGGTTCTTCCAAATGGACATTGACCCCAAGCATACTTCCAAAGTTGTGGCAAAATGGCTTAAGGACAACAAAGTCAAGGTATTGGAGTGGCCATCTCAAAGCCCTGACCTGAATCCTATCGAAAATTTGTGGGCAGAACTGAAAAATCGTGTGCAAGCAAGGAGGCCTACAAACCTGACTCAATTACACCAGCCCTGTCAGGAGGAATGGGCAAAAATTCACCCAACATATTGTGGGAAGCTTGTGGAAGGCTACCCGAAACATTTGACCTAAGTTAAACAATTTAAAGGCAATGCTACCAAATACTAATACTACTTGAGTGTATGTAAACTTCAGACCCACTGGGAATGTGAGGAAAGAAATAAAAGCTGAAATAAATCACTGTACTATTATTGACATTTCACATTCTTAAAATGAAGTGGTGATCCTAACGGACCTAAAACAGGGAATTTTTACTAGGATTAAATGTCAGGAATTGTGAAAAACTGAGTTTAAATGTATATGGCTAAGGTATGTAACCTTCCGGCTTCAACTGTATATAACGTCCCACAGTTGACAGTGCATGTCAGAGCAAAAACCAAGCCATGAGGTTGAAGGAATTGTCCATGGAGCTCTGAGACAGGATTGTGTCGAGGCACAGATCTGGGGAAGGGTACCAAAACATTTCTGCAGCATTGAGGGTTCCCAAGAACACAGTGGCCTCCATCATTCTTAAAAGGAAGAAGTTTAGAACTACCAAGGCTCTTCCTAGAGCTGGCCGCTTTGTCATTATGGGCTATTGTGTGTAGATAGCTGAGGATTTTTTGGGGTTACTTAATCCATTTTAGAATAAGGTCGCATTTGACGGGTGTTAATTTTAGGCCATGATGTCTACTCAAGTCTTGACTTAAGACAATGATGAGTAGCTCGTAGACCGCCCTCTTCAGGCAACCATTGAAAATATAAATAGATGACTGCAAATGACGGATCTGTTCATTCTAATATTGGTGCCTTATCTGTGGAATAAAGACAGATACAAATATTTCTGTGAAAGGCTAATATCTAATAAAGCTACTGCTTTGTATTGACGCTTGACAGGGCAAGGCAAGAGTTTAGAGGAATTGGTCACCACCTATGACATTTGGAGTGCTCTGGGGACATGGCTTGGCTGTAGACAGAGGCTGAGGAAGAGTGGCTGGAACGACTAACTACTGAAAGAGATGGGAAAGCTGGGGGTGGAATAAAAGCTACACAATATGTTATTCATCTTGGCTGCAAGGCCAATCTTCAAGCCCCCAGACCACTCCCTGCATTCCGTATCAGTACTCCATTGTAAATTATTTTGTTTGGTTTAGACTAGCTAGTATGTGTGGATTTTGCAAGCAGCAACACCTACAAGTCTCTCTATCCAAAACATTCTACACCCAATTCCAAAACACACAACTATCACAATGTTAAGCTCAGCACATCCGGTACCAGTCTGACTGGGTATTTTTGCTTTCACGATAGCCGCTTCCTACAGTGGACAGGTGTTAAGGGGACTCATCTGGTTTCTGTTCCGCTCCCGTTGAAGCCTCAGACTGAGCCTGATCTATGACAACATTGCACAGAGCAATCCCTTCCCGGACACACAGAAAAGCATCTACAGACATGACAGCATTTCTTGGTGTATTATCTTCCAAGAGGTCCACTCTAAAATGTTTTCCTCTGCGAATGGAATTCATCCTCTTAAAAGGGATTGTTGAAGCTGTCACCACAAGACTAAATACACTATACAAAAGAATGTGGACACCCCTTCAAATTAGTGGATTCTGCTATTTCAGCCACACACGTTGCTGACAGGTGTTTAAAAATCAAGCAAACAGCCATGCAATCTCCATTGACAAACTTAGGCAGTAGAACACCACCTTTCCAACAAGTTAGTTACTCAAATTTCTGCCCTGTTAGAGCTGCCCCAGCCCACTGTAAGTGCTGTTATTGTGAAGTGGAGACACAGAGGAGCAACAACGGCTCAGAAGCAAAGTGGTAGGCCACACAAGCTCACAGAACGGGACCACAGAGTAATGAAGCACGTAAAAATGGTCTGTCCTTGGTTGCAACACTCACTACAGAGTTCCAAACTGCCTCTGGAAGCAACGTCAGTACAAATACTGTTCGCCGGGTGCATCATGAAATGAGTTTCTATGGCTGAGCAGCCACACACAAGTTCCCAATTCGCAATGCAAAGCATCGGGTGAAGTGGTGTAAAGCTCGACGCCATAGGATTCTGGAGCAGCGGAAACACGTTCTCTGGAGTTAAGAATCGCGCTTCACCATCTGGCAGTCCGACAGACGAATGTAGGTTTGGCGGTAAACGCTACCTGCCCAAATGCATAGTGCAACTGTAAAGTTTGGTGGAGGAATAACAGCTGTTTGGGGCTGTTTTTCATGGTTCAGGCTCAGCCCCTTAGTTCTAGTGAAGGGAAAAATTAACTCTACAGCATACAATGATATTCTAGACGATTATGTGCTTCCAACTATGTGGCAACCGTTTGGGGAAGGCCCTTTCTTATTTCAGCAGGACAATACCCCCGTGCACAAAGTGAGGTCCATACAGAAATTGTTTGTCAAGATCGGTGAGGAAGAACTTGACTTGCCTGCACAGAGCCACCTCAGCCCCATCGAACACCTTTGGGATTAATTAGAACACCGACTGCGAGCCAGGCCTAACCCGCCAACATCAGGGCCTGACCTCACTAATGCTGTTGTGACTGAATGGAAGAAGGTCCCTGCAGCAATGTTCCAACAACTAGTGGAAAGCCTCCCAGAAGAGTGGTGGCTGTTATAGCAGCAAAGGTGGACCAACTCCATATTAATGCCCATGATTTTGGAATGAGATGTCCGACGAGCAGGTGTCCACATACTTTTGGTGATGCAGTGTATTACATTTCTCCTACATAGGTGAGCTCAACCCGAGGTTGGGTTAAAAGTGAGTTGGAGATAATCTTCAAGTCAAACAAGATAATCTCCTGAGAATGTTCACTCCAAATGGCCCCAGGCAGTGGTGTAAAGTACTTAAGTAGTACTTTAAAGTATTTTTACTTTAGTTTAGGTATCTGTACTTTAATATTTATATTTTTGACAAAATACTAAAATGCTTTGGTTGTAAATTATGTCTGAGTATTGGGAGTGTGCCGTCTGAGTTGCTTAATATAAGGAAGTTAAATTATTTATACTTTTGATACTTAAGTACATTTTAGCAATTCCATTTACTTTTGATACTTAAATATACTTAAAACCAAATACTTTTACTTAAGTAGTATTTTACTGAGTGACTTTTACTTAAGTCATTTTCTATTAAGGCATCTTTACTTTTACTCAAGTATGACAATTAAGTACTTTTTCAAACCACTGCCACAAGGAATCCATCACCAGGGAGAGTAAAAGAGTTAAGCTCCTTTTTCACCAGGTCACAGAAAAGAGTGCTTATGTCACATACAGTAGCATTACATTAGCCTGGTTCCAGATCTGTATGTGATTAAGACAATTCCCCCAGTGTCTGTCATCACACAGACAAGTATGCTAAAGTACATATGCAGATCTGAACGAGTTGACAAACCATCCACACAATAATTACAATCCTCTGCACCAGCAGTACTACACTAATCGTTCTCCATAAATTAACTACTAATGAAAACAGCCTCTTCGCTCTGCAGTTTTTACACACATCATTGATGAGAGAGAATGAGAAATGGCAGCTAATTTGCAATCATCTATTTCTGTAGGCACTCATGGGAATGCTCTGCGTAGATGCAAAACTACAAGGCATGTTTTGTTATTTATGAATGCAAATACTCCTCATGCTATGGCTACATTTCCAGGTACTTCATAAATACCTTATTTGTTGTTGGGTATATGTTAAAATAGACATCTTAAAATGTCACTGCCCACAATCTAGGCTAGCTTGGACAATGACACATATGTTATTCATCTTCATCCATCAATGTGGTTGTTAATACTTCCCTCATATTTCCTTCCTGGATCAGTCCCATGGTGAAATTATAATGTTTGCTTTTCAGAGAAGGATGTTGACATACTCCTCAGCTTTCCACAACCTACTGCAAGGCACCACATTGAGCACGCTCTCCAGCAGTTTAATCATCTTCAGAATGGCTCGTGTGGCCGACACACACATAGGACATAGCCAACCAGAAAAGGCTTGGTGTCTTGACTCTGTAGTAGGAACAGTATACCCCTTTTAGCTCCAAAAGCCATGGCTTTGCCGGATGAAGTTCATGTTTAATACATGGACCATTACCTAATGAAGGCCAGATTCCAGGAACAGCTGGAACAGTCAAACCCATTACACAACCCCGACTCCTCCCTCCTCAACTCTACATTTTTCCCTCTTGCTCGAATCAGCCCAGAGGTCATAAATGAAATTGATCACTAGCTCCGGCTGGAGTGGAGAAGCACAAAAAGTCCATGTCGGGCTGTTTGGGTGCATTAAATCACAGCAATGCTCACCCTGCTCTCCGTCCCTTCTGCTACTCCTGCCTGCACTCGACAACAACAGAGCCTTGTGCCCTTCGGAGCCCACTCTGGGGCAGTGACCGGGAGCAAGACTGTGGCTCAACTCTCTCAGCCTAGCAACAAGGCATCAACAACCATTAAGATTTCAGTTATAGCACATTTATAAACATACTCCGGAAGACTTAGCCAAAATGTTAGTTTGTTTGCATCTTCAATACAAAGTCAACATTTTGCATTTATTCTTCATGCAAGATCCATTTCATCAACACCGATGTTTCACAGGACATGCCAAAAGAGGAACAATGGAGTATAATTTTTTTACAATGACATGTCAATACGTCATCATGAAGAGAACCGGTGTCTATTGATCGAGCTCTGGGGTACACTGTCGCCATAGAGAAGAGAGGGCGGAAGCTTGTGGTTTTCACTCAGTAGACCTATTCCTGCATTACACTCCAATAGTTAAACAGCTTGTCTGCTGCCATTTAAGATCCAGTGGCCGTGGGGAAAGAGAGCGAGGTGGTTAGACATTCACAACAGCAAGGCCAGCGACCATGTCACTGGATAGTCAGGAAGCTCAGCAACACAGCATATCATTCACTTCACAATCAGTAAATAGCATCCCTCACAAGGGGAAACAAATTAATTGGAAAAGTAGCCATGGCAACCTGTGTCAAGGTTAGCATTTTCCTTGACTATCCTGCAGGCAGCAAAGTAACTGTGGCAATTGTACTCTGCTGGGGGGATAAAACTGTGTTAAGTGGCTACAGATTTGTGAGAGAATGGTCACTTGAGTTCTTCATGGGCAATTACCCTTACTTGTACCTCCAAGGAATCCAGAGAAAGGGTAAGAGGGTCTATCTCAACTGCCAGCCAGAACTACCAAACAAGCTAAAAGCCCTTTATGCTTGTGTCGAGGAATATAACACTGTGGCTTGCGTGAAAAGACCCTGTTTTGGACTGGATGACTGTGTGATCTCACTCTCCATGGCCAATGTAAGCAAAACATTTAAACAGGTTAACAATCACAAGGCCTCCGTGCCAGCGGGAATACTAGGGTGCGTTCTCAAAGCATTAACAGACCAGCTGGCAAGTGACTTCACAGACCTTTTCAATCTCTCCTTGTCCCAGTCTGTAATCCCAACATGTTTCAAACTGGCCACCATTATCACTGTTCCCAAGAGCTCCAAGGTACGCTGCCAAAATGACTATCGCCCTGTAGTACTCACATTTGTAAGTATGAAGAGCTTTGAAACGCTGGTCATGACACATCAACACCATCATCCCATACCGCAATTTCAATTGCACTTCACACTGCCCTCTACCACCTGGACAAGAGAGGAAATAACTAACTATGTGAGAATGCTGTTCATAGACGACAGCTCAGCAATCAAAAGCATAGTCCCCTCCAAGCTCATCACCAAGCTAGGGACCCTGGGACTGAACCACTCCCTCTGGAACACGATCCTGGACTTCCTGACGGGCTGGCCCCAGGTGGTGAGGGTAGGTAACAACACCTCCGCTACGCTGGCCTTCAACACCCCTGAGGGGTCCCTGTGTTGAAGGTCAGCGTGGCGGAGGTGTTGGCCACGAACAACTCCAACACCATATGACGACAACAGTTGTACGCCTGATCACCGACGGCGATGTGTCAGCCTACTGGGAGGAGGTCAGAGACTTAGCAGTGTAGTGCCAGGACAACAATTAATCCCTCAACGTCAGTAAGACCAACGTCCTTAAGACCAAGGATCTGATCGTTGACTATAGGAGAAAGAGGGGAGAGCACGCCCCTATCCACGGAGCGGATCGAGAGCTTCAACTTCCTTGAGTCCACATCAATAAGGACTTAGCATGGCACACATTAGGGCTGGGCTATATGTCATAACACTCATCTCCATTTTTTTCAAACTTATGGGTGATTCACGATACATATATTGATTTATTAATGTTCACTCCAAATAAGCTTTGTTGTACAATTAAAGGTCAAATACACTGCATTTAAAACATTCGGCAATACATATGAATACAGAGCTTGTGGAATTATACCTAGAATTAATATATGCCTTCCACAACTATGAGTCACTAATAATGTAATTATTTGAATCAAAATTGTTTTGTACTTGCTTTTTTTGTTGTTGCAATAATCACTGATATGGCTTTCAGCGCTGTCTATAAAAATGCCTTTTTTGTTACAAATGTAACCAGAACAATGCATAATGCACATACACTAATAATGTAGGAGGCATTATAGATCTCTCAATCACAAGCCCACGTGCTAGTGAGTAGCCAGCTAATATTTATACTTCAAGTTTAGCCAACCTGAATTTAGGTATTCTGTCACAAGCTCTAAATTCAGCTAACAAGGCAAAACAGTTTAATTGTTATTAACAACTTTGTCTATCTACTAAGTGTAACAAGTACTTTTGGATGTCAGGGAAAATGTATGGAGTAAAAAGTAAATCATTTTATTTGGGAATGTAGTAAAAAAAAAAAAAAAAGTACAAATACTTTAAAGTATTTTTACTTAATTACTTTGCACCACTGTTAGTATGGAAAATGCACCGCCCTTGACTGCCAGGTGGTGGTGCAGACAGCCCAGAACATCACTGGGACCGAGCTCACTGCCATCCATGACCTCTCTATATCAGGTGGGGTCAGAGGAAGGCCTAAAAATTGCCTAAGACTCCAGCCGCAAACTGTTCACTCTGCTACCGTCCGGAAAACGGTGCCGGAGCATCGGCTCTCGGGCCAACAGGCTCAGAGACAGCTTCTACCCCCAAGCCGTCAGACTGCTAAATAGCCAGATGGCTAAATAGTCCATTAATGGTATACAAATGATCTTGCACTAACCCTACACACACACACACACACACACACACACACACACACACACACACACAGGGGTCTCCAACATTTGCTAGCATGAGCACGATTTATTTTTATTTTTAAATTAAACATGTCACGAGCTACTCATTTTGTAATAGCCATTTTTCTCCTCTACCCTGCAGCCCTTCCCCTGGTTCTTGGGTACAACAGACGCATTTGTCAATATTCCCGGCAAACTAATGGTTAATAATAGTGATGCACCAATATTACATTTTTGTCCGATGCCAAAAAACATGATAACAGATATTTAATTTTAGCTGCCTTTTAAGCATTCTAGACAGTTAAATAGTTAACACACACACGGACGCAGCGGTCTAAGGCACTGCATCTCAGTGCAAGAGGTGTACCAACAGTCCCTGGTTCGAATCCAGGCTGTATCACATCCGGCCGTGATTGGGAGACCCATAGGGTGGTGCAGAATTGGCCCAGCGCCGTCATTGTAAATAAGACTTTGTTCTTTATTAACTGACTTGCCTAGTTAAATAAAGGTTACACACACACACCAACAAGTTACTTTGTTGGCATTTACGTATGTCCCCAATACCAGTAAAACAATCAAAACCTATATCTTTCACTTACTTGCTGTGCCGTTTCGTTGTTGAGTCATGTCATTCTCAACCTGGATTTCTATGGAACGGCGTTTGGGCCTTTGAGTGTCAATTTATTTTGTATTTTTTTAAGGATTAGCCACAAGTGGACTTCACGGTTAGCCTTCAAAATAAAAGTACAGCATAATTATATCATTTGTATTAATTTGCATCACTGTCAATTACACTTGTATATTAAAGGCAAATGCCACTATTGTGCCTAATCCTTACTGTGGCTAGCTTCACAACACATAACCCCGGTCCAGGTCGAGCCTCACTGGCCAGATGAAGCTAGCTGGCTGCTTATAACGTTAGCTTTGGGCAACAGGGTTAATTAAGCTGCAGGCTTGCTATTTATTTTCATGAACTGAAGTTTAATTTCAATAGGTGAACAACAAGTGGCAAACTTGCTAATACTTACAAGGATTCCTAAATCATTGCTAAGAATAGTGAAAATGACTGCAGTTTCTACTGGTTATTGTTTTCAGGCTGGTTGTATTGGTGCAAGCTAGGTACCAAGCTACCCCCAGAAGTTGCAGTCTAATAAATTATGCTTTATTACCAACGCGGTATCGTAAACACATTGTTTATGTCCATATGTCCAGGGTTTGCTTGTTTGCAGACTTTTTTTGTACAGCTTTGACAGTGCTACTGTATCTTTTTGACACACAAAGACCCAAACATTCCATAGTATGTATGTCGTAAAGCTATTTCTGTGTAACTCTGGTAGGGCAACATCTGAAAAATAGTGTGAGCTAGGTTAGGAATGCTGTGTTGCACGTGTATCGCAAAATTTTACGTGGCGCCATTACGCCATGTACCTACGGTATATAGATATGCACGGTAGCTTTGACATCGGTTTTTAACGTCAGCAGATACCGATGTTGGCATTTTTAGCTAATATCTGCCAATTCCGATATGTTCACCGATATATCATGCACCCCTAGTTAAATAACCGAAATATTTTTTGTATTTTCCGGAATTCTGTTCTCCCTGTTTTAGTTTTTTTTTTTTTACTCAATTAGTGTTGCACGGTATACAGTAGGATTCATATAGGCCTAATGTAAGCCGAAACTATATATTTTTTAAAGCACCATATCTGGTGCTTCTTAAATTCTGTTTGGTGACTAACATTTTAAAAGTTGGGAGCAGTGTGTTTTTGTGGGGGAGAGAGAGGTGTGTGCATGTTGATGAGAGTGAGGGAGACAGTGTGTGTGAAGGGATGGAGAGAATGTGTTAACTGAAGAGTAATTAAGGTTTCATGCAGTGTTTTTCCTTTGACACGACATGCAGATCCTTTTGCATGTACAGTACCAGTCAAAAGTTTGGACACATAGGGCCTCCTGAGTGGCAGAGTGGTCTAAGGCACTGCATCGCAGTGCTCGCTGTGCCACTAGAGATCCTGGTACAACCGGGAGACCAATGAGGCTGCGCACAATTGGCCCAGCGTCGTCCTGGTTAGGGGAGGGTTAGGCCGGCAGGGATGTTCTTGCCCCACTGGGCACTAGTGACTCCTATGGTGGGCCGGGTGCAATGCACGCTGACAGTCGCCAGATGTACAGTGTTTCCGCCGACACATTGGTGCGGCTGGCTTCCAGGTTAAGCGGGCTGTGTGTCAAGAAGCAGTGCGGCTTGGCTGGGTTGTGTTTCGGAGGACGCCCGACTCTCGACCTTCAACTCTCGAGTCCACACGAAAGTTCCAGCGTGGGACAAGACTACCAATTGCATACCACAAAATTGGGGAGAAGAGGGTGAAATAATATATTTTAAAAATACAAAAAAGTTCAGACAGACCTATTCGTTGAGTGCAAAACTGTCATCAAGGAAAATGGTGGTTACTTTGAAGAATCTCAAATAGAAAATACATTTTGATTTGTTTAATCTTTTTTTGGTTACTACACGATTCCATGTGCCATTTCATAGTTTTAAAGTCTTCACTATTATTCTACAATGTAGAAAATAGTTAAAATAAAGAAACCCTTGAATGAGTAGGTGTCCAAACTTTTGACTGGTACTGAATATCACATGAGGTTGGTGGCACCTTAACTGGGGAGGACAGACTCGTGGTAATAACTGGAGCGCTGGTGTATATTCCTTCCTCCAGCCAAATCACAGGTAGGACTTAGCAAATCAGCCATTCTATGCAGTATTCTATTATACACTGAAAAGTGTGAAGTTAAATTCAATATGTTGTACTGAGTAGAAGTGTGAATTTCAGTGACAGGTTTTTGTAGAACATTTAGAAAATGTGAACAAGCACCTGGGGGACGGGGCAAAAAGGATGCTAAGGCCACATCTTTCCCCCACTGTGGTATCGCGATTAGAGGTCGACCGATTATGATGTTTCAACGGCGATACCGATTATTGGAGGACCAAAAAAAGCTGATACCGATTTCAATCGGACGCTTTTTATTTATTTGCAATAATGACAATTACAACAATACTGAATTAACACTTATTTTAACTTAATATGATACATCAATAAAATCAATTTAGCATCAAATAAATAATGAAACATGTTCAACTTGATTGAAATAATGCAAAAACAAAGTGTTGGAGAAGAAAGTTCCTTGCTCAGAACATGAGAACATATGAAAGCTGGTGGTTCCTTTTAACATGAGTCTTCAATATTCCCAAGTAATTAGTTTTAGGTTGTAGTTATTATAGGAATTATAGGACTATTTCTCTCTATACCATTTGTATTTCATTAACCTTTGACTATTGGATGTTCTTATAGGCACTTTATTGCCAGTGTAACAGTATATAGCTTCCGTCCCTCTCCTCGCTCCTGCCTGGGCTCGAACCAGAAACACAAGGGGAACAACCACTCCAAGTCTCAGAGCAAGTGACATTTGAAACGCTATTAGCGCACACCCCGCTAACTAGCTAGCCATTTCACATCGGTTACACGAGCCTAATCTCGGGAGTTGATAGGCTTGAAGTCATAAACAGCTGCTGGCAAATGCACAAAAGTGCTGTTTGAATGAATGCTTACAAGCCTGCAGCTGCCTACCACCGCTAAGTCAGACTGCTCTATCAAATCATAGACTTAGTTATAACATAACACACAGAAATACGAGCCTTAGGCCATTAATATGGCAAAAAAAAAAAAAAAAATGTGGGGGGGGCTCCCGAGTGGTGCTGCATCCTGGTGCTAGAAGCTTCACTACAGACCCTGGTTCGCTTCCAGGCTGTATCACAACCGGCAGTGATTGGGAGTCCCATAGGGCGGCGCACAATTGGCGTCGTCCGGGATAGGGTTTGGTCAAAATTTGTTATTAACTGACTTGCCCAGTTAAATAAAGGTTCAATAAAATTCACACACACACACACACATACACATACTGACAACAAACATCACACAGGCCAACAGACCACACACAATTTGCTGCTGATACACTGTTCTTTATTTTACTCTTATTACCATCTATCCTGGTGCCTAGTCACTTTACCCTTCCTACAAGAAGATACAATATGTACCTCAAATACCTCTGCACACTGATCTGGTACTGGCACTCCCTGTATATAACTGTTCACTAGTTCCATTCTTATGTATTTTATTCCTCGTGTTGCTATTTTTAAACTCTGCATTGTTGCGAAGGTCTCATAAGCAAGCGAGCATTTCACGCTACACAAGCCGACAAATACAATTTGATATATATATTTAAAAAAATAAGTGGTATCAATGGCAGGCAGACTCAATAGCTAACATTTCTACGGCTAGGGCTATAAAGTTCCACTAGTTTTTACACATACTCAGATAAGCAAGACTAACTCTTAGGGGGTCAATGCCTCCTCACAGCTGTCCGTGATCTACAATCCAGGCAAGCTAGTGACACATATCCCCTCCAGCTATTCCCCCTACTCCACTCTCTAGGTTAGCTAACTAAGAAGTGCAAATGCAGAGATAGCTTGCTAGCTACCACTAGCCAGGCCAAGGTGTTAGTACCTAGTTAGCTAGTTAGTACCACAAAGCTTTAGTAAAACTAGCTTGGTAAGAGATAACGATAGCAAAACGAAAATGTAGAACTTTGCGAACCTCAACCTGAACAAACAAAAATATGGACATTTGACATTTCAGCAGCATTAACTATGAAACAATTGAACTTATACATGCACCAATGTTACTTAGCTAAACAAATTGGTGCTATCAAAGTGCGACGACTTAAACTAGCCTGACTACCAAGTTAACTAAAATCAAGCTGCTTGACAAGAAGGCTCGAGCCGCTGGAGTTTGGAATTGATAGCTAACAGTAGCTAGCTAGCTAACATTAGCTGCCGATGTGTCGCTCGCACCGTGTTTTATCTTAATGAAACGCTTAAATTAAACTTACCACGAATGTCTTACTTATTCTAAATCCCAGCTCAGATCCCACGTATGTTTTCAATCGAATTCCTGAGTTAAATTAACCGAAACAAGGAATTTGATCCAACTTATTATTTTCAGTTGTTTCTTCACTTCCTGATAGACGCTGCCATTTTGAATTGAAAGCAGATAGTTCCGCTGCTGTCGTCACACTGTAGGCTACTCTGATTGTGGCTTGAGGTTCGTGGATAACAAACAGCATACTTTATCTGCCGAATTAACTTTGACAATTAAAAACGAAAAGAAAAATAATTAAGTTCAGGAAACACTACAAGAAATATTCTTAACACAATTTAGCCAATTCAAACACTACAGTCTATTGCATACATTGCCTATTCTCAGCTGTTTTGAAAAGGCCTAAAATCAAAGATCATCAACAACAGTGTTTACAACGCCTGCTGCTGGTTATATTGAGCAATTCGAAAATCATCTTCATACACGCCCTATTAGATTCGCGGTGATGTGGAGAGTAAGAAAATACCCTCCCTCTCGCTAGAAACTCGTTGCAGGTTTTGAAAATAACAGTTTCTTACTTTTAATCAAATCAAATTTTATAAGGCACATGCGCCGAATTCAACAGTGAAATGCTTACTTACGAGCCCCTAACCAACAATGCGTTAAAAAAATATATAGATATATACATTAAAAAAACTGATAAGAATAAGAAATACAAGTAACAAGTAATTAAAGAGCAGCAGTAAAATAACAATAGCGAGTTTAGTTGAGGTAATATGTACATGTGGGTAGAGTTATTAAAGTGACTGTTCATTGATGATAACAAAAGAGTAGCAGTGGTGTAAAAGAAGGAAGGGGGGCAATGCAAATAGTCCGGGTAGCCATTTCAGTTCAGTGGTCTTATGGCTTGGGGGTAGAAGCTTTTTTGAAGCCTCTTGGACCAAGACTTGGCACTCCGGTACCGCTTGCCTTGCGGTAGCAGAGAGAACAATCTATGACTAGGGTGGCTAGAGTCTTTGAACATTTTTAGGGCCTTCCTCTGACACCGCCTGGTATAGAGGTCCTGGATGGCAGGAAGCTTGGCCAATCGCACTACCCTCTGTAGTGCCTTGCGGTCGGAGGCCGAGCAGTTGATATACCAGGCAGTGATACAACCAGTCAGGCAGGATGCACTTGTTGGTGCAGCTGTAGAACCTTTTGAGGATCTGAGGACTCATGCCACATCTTTTCAGTCTCCTGAGGGGGAATAGGTTTTGTTGTGCCCTCTTCACGACGGTCTTGGTGTGCTTGAACCATGTTAGTTTGTTGGTGATGTGGACACCAAGGTAACTCATCTCCTTTGTCTTGATCACACTGAGGGAGAGGTTGTTGTCCTTGCACCACACGGCCAGGTCTCTGACCTCCTCCCTATAGGCTGTCTCGTTGTTGTCGGTGATCAGGCCTACCACTGTTGTGTCATCGGCAAAATTAATGATGGTGTTGGAGTTGAGCCTGGCCGTGCAGTCATGAGTCCAGGATCCAGTTGCAAAGGGAGGTGTTTAGTCCAAGGGTACTTAGATTAGTGATAAGCTTTGAGGGCTCTATGGTGTTGAACGCTGAGCTGTAGTCAATGAATAGCATTCTCACATAGGTGTTCCTTTTGTCCAGGTGTTGAAGGGCAGTGTGGAGTGCAATAGAGTTTGCATCATCTGTGGAGTTGTTGGGGCGGTATGCAAATTGGAGTGGGTCTAGGGTTTCTGGGATAATGATGTTGATGTGAGCCATGACCAGCCTTTCAAAGCATTTCATGGCTACAGAGGTGAGTGCTACAGGTCGGTAGTCATTTAGGCAGGTTAACTTAGTGTTCTTGGGCACAGGCACTATGGTGGTCTGCTTAAAACATGTTGGTATAGGGCCTCTTGGGTGGCGCAGTGGTTAAGGGTGCTGTACTGCAGGCGGACAAAAGAGGAGTTGGCTTTGGGGGTGACCCATGAAATATACCTGCTGGAGCGCGTGCTACAGGTGGGTACTGCTATGGTGACCAGTGAGCTGAGATAAGGCGGGGCTTTACGCAGCAAAGACTTATAGATGACCTGGAGCCAGTGGATTTGGCAACGAATATGAAGCGAGGGCCAGCCAATGAGAGCATACAGGTCGCAGTGATGAGTAGTTTATGGGGCTTTGGTGACAAAACGGATGGCACCGTGGTAGACAGCATCCAATTTGCTGTGTAGAGTTTTGGAGGCTATTTTGTAAATGATATCGCCGAAGTCAAGGATCGGTAGGATAGTCAGTTTTACGAGAGTATGTTTGGCAGCATGATTTGTAGGGGTCCAAATTTTGCAGCTCTTTCAGAATATCAGCTATCTGTATTTGGGTGAAGGAGAAATGGGTGAGGCTTGAGCAAGTTGCTGTGGGGGGTGCAGAATTGTTGATCGGGGTAGGGATAGCCAGGTGGAAAGCATGGCCAGTCGTAGAAAAATTCTTATTCTCGATTAGCGTAGATTTATCTGTGGTGACAGTGTTTCCTAGCCTCAGTGCAGTGGACAGCTGGGAGGAGGTGCTATTATTCTCCATGGACTTTACAGTGTCCAAAAACTTTTGGAGTTTGTGCTACAGGATACAAATTTCTGTTTGAAAAAGCTAGCCTTTGCTTTCCTAACTGCCTGTGTATATTGGTTCCTAACTTCCCTGAAAAGTTGCATATTGCGGGGTCTATTCGATGCTAATGCAATAAAGAGGTGTGTTTAGAGTGATGCGGTGTACTCCTCAATGCCATCAGAGGAATCCTGGAACATATTCCAGTCTGTGCTAGCATAACAATCCTGTAGTTTAGCCTCTGCTTCATCTGATCACTTTTTTATTGATCTAGTCAATGGTGCTTCCTGCTTTAATTTTTGCTTGTAAGCAGGAATCAGGAGGATAGAATTATGGTCAGAATTGCCGAATGGAGGGCGAGGGAGAGCTTTGTGTTATTTACAAAAATACATAGCCCGCCATCCCTTGTCTTACCAGACGCCACTGTTCTAT
The DNA here is from genome assembly GCF_018296145.1 of Oncorhynchus tshawytscha. NCBI lineage: Eukaryota > Metazoa > Chordata > Actinopteri > Salmoniformes > Salmonidae > Oncorhynchus > Oncorhynchus tshawytscha. The sequence goes on from NC_056433.1 coordinate 52,197,912, forward strand.
CCTACAAGTACAGCGTATAACCAGCCAGCTGTATGTTGATAGTGTCGTCGTTCAGCCACCACTCCGTGAAGCATAAGATATTACAGTTTTGAATGTTATGTTGATAGTTTAATCTTGTGCGTATGTCATCTATTTTATTCTCCAAAGATTGCACATTTGCTAGCAGAATGGAAGGAAGTGGGGGTTTATTCGATCGCCTATGAATTCTCAGAAGGCAGCCCGCCCTTTGGCCCCTTTTTCTCCGCCTCCTCACCTGGGACTTCCAGAGAAAGCAGTATATCATTCTCGTCGGGCTCGTCAGACTAGTTAAAGGGGAAAAAAATATTCTGCCAGTCCGAGGTGAGTAATCACAGTCCTGATGTCCAAAAGTTATTTTCGGTCATAAGAGACGGTAGCGGCAACATTATGTACAAAAATAAGACAAGAAAAGAAGTTACAAAAAATGCAAATAAACGAACAAAAAAACAATCTGTTTTGGGGACATGTAAAGCATCTGCCTTCTTCTCCGGCGGCATTATTACATTTGTGGGAACAATGCTGTTGGAAAAGCATTCCAGGGGAAGTTGGTTGAGAGAATGCCATGAGTGTGCAAAGCTGTCATCAAGGCAAAGGCTAGCTACTCAAATATAATGTTTAAATATTTGTTTAAATATTTGTTTAACACCTTTTTGGTTACTATATGATTCCTTTTGTGTTATTTCATAGTTCTGATGTCTTCACTATTTTTCAACAATGTAAAAAATGTAGAAAATTGTCAAAATAAAGAAAAACCCTTGAATGAGTAGGTGTGTCCAAACTTTTGTCGGGTACTGTATAAAACTACATCCATACTTCCATTAATTTTTAAAACTGGTACAAGTTTACCTTCAGAGGCTCCAGTTAGCTAGTTTGTAGCTCAAACCATTCAGACACTACATACATTTTCGTAGATAGCTCTAGTTTCACATGTGTAGACACTGGTATGGTGCTGGAGATAATGAATATGAAGTTGGAAAGTGTTGGAATTGAGTACTAAGAAAAGTTCCAAACCTCCCTGCTAATAACAGATTGTTTTCAGTTTTCCCCTCCCCAGATCCCAGAGAGTCCTAGCAAAATTCTTTCTTATGAAATTGCTCTTTGCTAAGAAGCTATTCTTGTTTATTTTTGACCATTTTCATTGAAAATGATCAAAGTAAGGTACTTAATTGCTACCCAGAAATGATTTGTTATTGAGGTAAAAACAGCTGCATTGGACCTTTAATGCATCATGAATACAGAATTGGAAACCATAATTATCCCACAGTAATAATAACCATTGAGGTCATCTAATAAGCGTATTTCGGTGTGTATAGTTTCTTGATTGCTGTCATTTTGGCATCCATCCTTCCCCGCTGAGTTATTAAATGATGCAACTAGAAGAGGTTAAATTGTTTCCAGTAAACACAGCCACTGACTTCCTGGTACAACAGTCCCCTTTTCCAACAAACGGGGCATTATGAAGCACAGGGTGAGGTTCATTCGGACAAAAAGGGAAAGACAAGGTGGTGCTTTGCTTTGTCTGCACAGAAGTGTATCACCTCTTAGGTTTGTATTTGCCTCAGCAATTCAGCAATTCTAATAATGTGGCCCTGGAGTGGGACATAAAGGAGGTGCCAGTAAGTATTTTACAAACAAAACAAATTATCATCCCGAACTGATAACAACAGAATGGAACAGGGGCATTTTGTGAATCAAATTTGATCTGGCTCACTTCTGGGAATGGTGTTGGAATAGTGTTTTTAGAGATTAGCAATGCATGTCTCCATCTCAAGAGTGAATAGTTATTGAGTAGTTATAGAGACCTTTTTCCACATTCAATGATATTTCCTGAAGATCACAATCCAAATTTCATTGTTATGCTTTTGACTGCTCTGCCATAGAGAATGATAGAGGCCTCTACTGGCCAAAAGGCCTTATTATCATGTGCAGCGCCATTGAGAGCTTCCACCATTTTAATGTAGTCAACTGGTTGGGACTTCCAATTTTATTGGCAGATCCCTCCTGATTCCTCCACAATTGTGAATAAGAAAATTAAATACTTCAAAATGGAGATTGCCTCAATGGCACTGTCCATGTTGTCACAGATGCTATTATGGCAAAGATACAAAGATGAGTCCTCTATCTATCTCTCCTCATTTCCGTGTAAACGTATTGTATGTGTTTATTTGCCTCTTCTTCTTCACAGCTGCCAAAGTTCCCTTGCTGCTGTGATTTCCTTATTACCATATTGGATTAGCTTGTTATTCGTCGTGCCCACACATTACCTGCCTTGCGTTATTTTAGCATTGCCCATAAACTTCTCTGAAAATTCCAGCTTGATGTATATATACTATAATTTTGAATGCAGCGCCCTCTGCTGGAAGAAAAGCAAAAGGACATACAATGCCCAGTTAGGTATGTTAGGCAAGCAATTGGCAGTGGCACATTCAATCATTTATTTAACATATGCACATTCTTGTTACAAAAAACACATAATTTGGATGTGGTTTAATTATTTACTGCAGTGGGCTAAATCAGGGTCACACAGAGTGTTTCTTGGTAGTCATAAACAAATTTACTTTGAAACAAAAGTATACACCTTCACACACATGGTTATGGTCTTAATAAAACAAAACTGTACCATGTCAGAAATAGAGTTGAAATGCATAACATTTTGAGTTTGGATCTCAACATGAAACTTTATATACACCACAGAAGACTGAAATATAACAAAACAGTTTGACATAGAAACCTGCTTTTCTGAGTATATGTTTTTTTTGGGGGGGGATTAATTATGAAAAATAGATGGCGATTTGGTCATTCGACTGCAGGAAAGGATTTTAATGTGTTCATCTCAAATTAGTTCAAACTAAATAGAGAGTAGACCTAATGTAGTAGACCTAGTACAATGTATAACCCATAAACCCACACATTGCTTAACACACATGAATGTGAGTTAAGAGGCACGTGAATTACCCCATCTAATGCGATTTATATAAATCTCTGACGAACCCGAATTGCATAACTTGCCCCAAAAGCTCCTGGTTCATTATTTCCCTGTAAATATGCTGTGTCTGCCCGAGGCCAACCATCATTTCAACAATCCACAGGCCAAAACAGTGGCCAGACGGTAAGAATTGATTGATAACATTTGTATTGAGATTTTGTCTATTTTGTGAAAACTTTTAAAAGTATTGCGTGGATACGTTTTTGGCAAATGGTTCAATTATTCATGTGATTTTTCTCAAGACACAGGTAGTTATTAGATCATAGCAGATAATTGGTCAAATGGCAGTTGTATTCCACTTTTGTTTTTCTTTACAGTGGTCGGTGCTAGTGATTCTCCAGGGACCCTTTGGCTGTTTCATCTGCAGTTGAAGAGATGGAGAGATTAGTTTTCTTGTTTTCTCTGACTGCCCTTGTTGTCCTTCACTGCATGAACACCACTCCAGAGTTCCAAGAGTAAGTCAATGATGTCATGTCCTATTGTCTACCTATTGAATTGGGTTCCTTTAAATGTGTTCATACAGTTATACAAATATTTTTTTTGTTAGGCTGGTAGACTTCAATTGATCAATAGCTTTAAACATTGTTTTGGTTCATTTATGAACAAATGAGATTTGAATCAAAGGTCAGTCTTGCCAAATGTGTTTTGGAACCTAAATAAAAATGTTATATTAAGTCAAATCATATTTTGCAAGTTGTAGTGTATGTGGAACTATGACAGAATATTTTGCCGTCTAGGCCATTAGAGTCTTTAGATGATTGAGAAGTAATGCATTCGAATTTAGGCTACATATTCAAAGATCCAGTTGAGTGGTGCAAGTATGCTCAATACTCTTTGTTACCGCTTGAGGGCACTAGCAGCTCATATGAATAGGCCCCAATGACATTGTTGAGTTTTACACATAGATTTCTGACCCATAAATCCTTGACAAATCTTTAGTCATGTGGAAACAAGTAATACACTGGCATGTGTAAAACCCATGTAATGATTACATTCACATTATATGGTGATGGGTGAAAAATAATTAGTTAAAGGGGAAGTCAAAAAAGGCTTGTGAAATCAGATAGAACATGTCTTTGACCTCTGAAACAATGACTGACTCTAACCTCTCTGGATGATAAAAACATCTATTTTTCTCTTTTTTACATTTTGTCAATCCCCAGTCTACCTGTGTTGTCAGACAATTGGGTTAAGATATGCTCTCTCCAGTGTTTAGTTAAGCAGGCTGCCACAGCAGGCCTAATTACATTAAAGTTCCAGAAGGATAGGGGTGACTGTCTGCACCACTCCTCACGAGCAATTCTTCCATTCCTCAGCGGACATTTCTCATTTCAAGCAGACTGCCATACTCCTCCGTAGCGGATATCCCTAGAACTCGTTCAATGTGGACTTTGGCAATCAATAGGCCTACATGCCGCGAGAGGAGTTTGATAAATTGCTGCTGACATGTGTTCTTCCACTTTGCAAACAAACAGTATTGTGTGCATAAATCTTCCAGCGCTGGTGCATTCAGATGCAGCCAGGAAGCTTCCCTTTGGCTTCACAGCATTTGTTTGGCTTCTGTGTACACGTTGTACATTTGAGATGGAAGTCATTTTGTTTACATGGAGATGCCCCATAGCGCATTAATCTTTTCTGAACACAGTACCTGTTAACTCTGACTGCCAATCATGGTGATGAGTGGTGATCTCACATGCCCCATCGTTTTGGCCTCCTACAGCTAAAGACCATGATTGATTGAGTCATTGTGGTGAAGACCTCTGTTGTTGCCGGGAAACCATTGGAGATCTACATGAAACATGCTTCTTGTACTAGTGATCTGCCATCCCATGGCGTTATGGATCAGCAAGTCAAAGTAGCTCTGTTGAAACAAGACCCAGAGGCTGAAGCATCAAAGCAGGCTTTAGCAGTTGACCTCACAGCTTGGGTCAACACAACAGTAGAAATAGACCTGGTGATGTGGGCTACTAATGGATGGAGATCAAACCAGCAAGCCAGCCATTTGTCCTCACTGAATGCTGCAAACTTTGACACTATCAGTCCAATGCGGCCCCATGTAGCCGTTGGCATTAGCACATATTCTCTAATTCTCACAGGCAGCTAGCATCCTGCTGTTCTCCTATCTCCAAGGCTTTAGCGTGATTAGAACCCAAACAGAGCGTGCAGCAATTCCCCCAGCCTCCAGGCCCTCGCTAGAGCAGCAGCAGTCCCGTCTGCCTAGCCCACCTTCCCTCCGTGAGCCCCATATGTCTGTCTGTCTGTGTGTATCCTCTATCTATCATGTGGTCTCCCATCTCTGCATCATTTCTCCTGGTGCTCTGGGTGTTGGCATAATTATCGCTCCCTCTGTCTGCCCATTCATCACTGCTCACTAATTTAGCACTGCAGAGCAGACTCACCAACTAATTAGAGAAGAGAATGAGGCAGAACAGCAGAGGGAGATTGCTCTTTAAAAAGTATAGTGCAGGTAAGTTAAGACTTTGCACTATGAATTTGAAAAATATCATGATTTGTCCGCTAGCTAACAGTGTGTTGTTATTTCTTACCTGCAGCCCTGTTGTGATACTGCAGATTGGTATTGCAGTGTTGGTGGTGGTGTGGTTCTTCTACTTCCTTATCACCCGACGCAACCCGCCCAAAGACACCCTTTTCTATGGTATGGTATTAATCATTCTTTCAAGATGATGATGATGATGATGGCAGATCAAAGGGAAATTAGCTGTTTTATTTGGGTGAAAACTAGTTTAACATTGATGATTTTATTTCCTTAACAAAGCACCAATGCTTTTAAACAGATCCCCTCTGTGTTACATAGTTAAGAAAGAGCATGAATGACCACTACATACATAAGGCCAACCCCCGTGAACAGACTTCCAGAACCTTCTTATCGTCATGAATTGTTTTCATTGTTTCATTCATTTATACACAAAGCTGCTTATACTGATCAGGATCAGCGTAAAGCTGAAACCCAGACTGACAGACTTGTTAGGCTTGTTCTTACAACACCATAGTAGTAGGAGAGCTGGAAAGACCTGGAACATGAGCCCAAGGGCATGTGAAGTCACATGCCGTGCACACACACAGTATATAGCTTACTACTTACCGAACTTACTGATCGTGGATGAATGTCCCATGTGGGATGCAGGGCAGTAACGTTGACGCATCATTACCAAATAATGAGACAAAAACACAAAAACACACACACACACACACACACACACACACACACACACACACACACACACACACACACACACACACACACACACACACACACACACACACACACACACACACACACACACACACACACACACACACACACACACACACACACACACACACACACACACACACACACACACACCCGAGCTGACAAGGTACAAATCTGTCGTTCTGCCCCTGAACAGACAGTTAACCCACTGTTCCTAGGCCGTCATTGAAAATAAGAATTTGTTCTTAACTGACTTGCCTAGTTAAATAAAGATAAAATAAAATACATACATACATACTGTACATAGCAGAAAACACCAGTGACTCGGTCTCTATAAAAAAGTGGTCAGCTGAAGCAGATGCTAAACTACAGGACTGTTTTGCTAGCACAGACTGGAATATGTTCCGGGATTCTTCCGATGGCATTGAGGAGTATACCACATCAGTCACTGGCTTTATCAATAAGTGCATCGAGGACATTGTCCCCTTAGTGACTGTACGTACATACCCCAACCAGAAGCCATGGATTACAGGCAACATTCGCACTGAGCTTAAGAGTAGAGCTGCCGCTTTCAAGGTCTCTAACCCAGAAGCTGATAAGAAATCCTGCTATGCCCTCCGACAAACCATCAAACAGGCAAATCGTCAATACAGGACCAAGATTAAATTGTACTACACCGGCGCAGACGCTCGTCGGATGTGGCAGGGCTTGTAAGCTATTCCAGACTACAAAGGGAAGCACAGCCGAGAGCTGCCCAGTGACACAAGCCTACCAGACGAGCTAAATTACTTCTATGCTCGCTTCGAGGCAAGTCACACTGAAACATGCATGAGAGCACCAACTGTTCCGGATGACTGTGTGATTATGCTCTCTGCAGCCGACGTAAGTAAGACCTTTAAACATGTCAACATTCACAAGGCCGCTGGGCCCGACGGATTACCAGGACGTGTACTCCGAGCATGCGCTGACCAACTGGCAAGGGCCTTCACTGACATTCGGAGTCTGTAATACCAACATGTTTCAAGCAGACCACCATAGTCTCTGTACCCAATAACACTAAGGTAACCTGCCTAAACAACTACCGACCTGTAGCACTCACGTCTGTAGCCACGAAAGGCTGGTCATGGCTCACATTAACACCATTATCCAAGAAACCCTAGACCAGTGGTCAACAGCCTTTTCTGAGTCAAGATCACTTTCTGAGTCAAAATGTATGCCGAGATTTACCACTCTGATTTTTTTTTATTAACATGACTTAAAAAATGTCATGCAACATTAACCAATTAAAAACAGTACTGTAGCAATGAAGTTTGTGTAGTAAGCTATAGGCCCAATACATTATCACCGCATACTTGCTTTGCGTGAATTTACCTGCATTGTTGTTCAGACCATTTAAAAAATATATATTTCAAAATTTGAGGTATATTATATTTGTATTTATTAAGGTTCCCCATTAACTGTTGCCAAGGCAGCAGCTACTCTTCCTGGGGTCTGGCAAAATTAAGGCAGTTTATACCATTTTAAAACATTACAATACATTCACAGATTTCACAACACACTGTATGATCACAGTTGAGTGAGAATACATTTAAATCATTAGCTATTTATTTTACTTGGCTGATGGTGCCTACATCTGATGGTCAGTCTCGGAGGGAGAGAAGCAGACTGAGGGTCCGTCTCTCAACATTCCTCCACTGACACTGACCAAAAAGGGACACCATCTTCCAGCTGATGGCAAAACTCGAGTCGCACCGCATTATGTCTGCCTCGTGCACAAATTCATGTTACTCCTATGAACAGAGAATGTGAAATATTCCTTGATATTAAAAATGACCCAAGCCGCTAATAATAACAACGCAAGCCTATAGATACATTTTCCTACTCATTCATTACTGCTGCGCTGCTTGTTGTAGCGCTGAGTGGAAATAGGAAGAACGCGCATTTTATGGCTTATAAAAGTGTTGACAGTGCTGAGTAAGAATTTAAACATGAACTCACTCACAAAAACAGCAGATCTTTGCTATATTTGTTGACAGTCTCTCTCTACTCATGGTTTTAAACGTTTTGAAATCTCAATATAAATTTTGCCGCAGCTTTCTTTCATGCCTGCTACGTTACTGCAGACTCCGTAATCTGAGCAATCTGATTGGCCAGCAGTAGCATAGTGCACTTGATTTCCTCTCCAGGCCCACCGGTAAGGCAGAGTTTGTACCTTCAGACACATGAAATGGCAACAGTTTGCCTGGGCAGCTGAATTGGCTGCACCTACCACCAACAGCCCGAGACTAATTTAAAAAATAGAAACACAAGGTGTTATCGTTGTGTTTTTTTCCAGAAATGTTTGGTGATCGACTGGAAATGCCTTGGAGATCGACAAGTCGATTGTGACCGACCGGTTGGTGACCACTGCTCTAGACCCACTCCAATTTGCATTCTGTACCAACAGATCCACAGATGATGCAGTCTCTATTACACACCACACTGCTCTTTCCCACCTGGACAAAAGGAACACCTATGTGAGAATGCTATTAATTGACTACAGCTTAGCGTTCAACACCATAGTGCCCTCAAAGCTCATCACAAAGCTAAGGACCCTGGGACTCAACAGTTCCCTCTGCAATTGGATCCAAGACTTCCCGATGGGCCGCCCCCAGGTGGTAAGGGTAGGTAACAACACATCCGCCACGCTGATCCTCAATACAGGGGGCCCCTCAGGGGTGCATGCTCAGTCCCCTCCTGTACTCCCTGTTCACTCATGACTGCACGGCCAGGCACGACTCCAACACCATCTTTAAGTTTGCTGATGACACAACAGTGGTAGGCCTGATCATGACAAGGATGAGACAGCCTATAGGGAGGAGGTCAGAGACCTGACCATGTGGTGCAAGGACAACAACCTCTCCCTCAACGTGATCAAGACAAAGGAGATGATTGTGGACTACAGGAAAAAGAGGACCGAGCACACACCCATTCTCATTGACAGGGCTGTAGTGGAGCAGGTTGAGAGCTTCAAGTTCCTTGGCGTCCATATCAACAACAACCTAACATGGCCCAAGCACACAAAGGCAGTCGTGAAGAGGGCACGACAAAACCTATTCCTCCTCAGGAGACTGAAAAGATTTGCCATGGGTCCTGAGATCCTCAAAATATTTTTTACAGCTGCACCATTGAGAGCATCCTGACGGGTTGCATTACTGCCTGGTATGGCAACTGCTCGGCCTCCGACCGCAAGGCACTACAGAGGGTAGTGCGTATGGTCCAGTACATCACTGGGCCAAGCTTCCTGCCATCCAGGACCTCTATACCAGGCGGTGTCAGAGGAAGGCCCTAAAAATCATCAAAGATTCCAGCTACTCTAGTCATAGACTGTTTTCTTTGCTACCGCACGGCAAGAGGTACCGGAGCACCATGTCTAGGTCCAAGAGGCTTCTAAACAGCTTCTACTATTTGCACTGCTGCAACTCTCTGTTATTATCTATGTATAGCCACTTTGACAACCCTACCTGCATGTACACAATTGTCTCATTACCTCGACACTGGTGCCCCCGCACATTGACACATTGACTCTGTACCGGTACCCCCTGTATATAGCCCCGCTATTGTTATTTACTCCTGCTCTTTAATTGTTTGTTTTTCTTATCTCTTACTTTTTTTACTTTTTAATTTTTGGGGTATTTTCTTAACTGCATTGTTAGTTAAGGGCTTGCAAGTAAGCATTTCACTGTAAGGTCTACACCTGTTGTATTCGGCGCATGTGACAAATCAAATTTGATTTGACTTGCGATTGATACATTGGCTTCCAGGCTGGCATTATAAGGGATGTCATGTCAGTCACCTATATCCTGCAATAGGTTATTTCCTAACCACCTGTTACCAGAGGGCACCCTGCTGGCCATGTTTGATGTGGAGAGCTTGTACCCTAACATCCCACACACTGGAGGCTTGCAGGTGCTACAACATTTCCTTCAGCAGAGAGACTCGACCCTTGCTCCATCCAATGATTGCATCTTACAACTTACTGAACTGGTATTATCCAATAACTACTTCGTCTTTGAGTCAGACTTTTTCCTTCAAATTCGAGGGGTGTAGCCACGGACTCCCCCTTTCCCCCCAACTATGCAAACCTGTATGTGGGACAATTTGAGGAAGCACTCCTTTACAAAACAGAGACACACCCCTTACTTTCTAAAATCCTCCTATGGAAGACACACATAGATGATGTCTTTGTGCTCTGGGAAGGAAGTCATTTGGAACTAAATGAATTCCAAACTCTGCTAAACGAGAGCTCTGAATACCTCAAATTCACCATCCAGACTGATGAGAGAAGAATAAACTACCTGGACTTATGGATCATCAAAGAGAATGATGCATTACACACAGACTTATACACAAAGCCGCCCACAGATCGCAATACCTTGCTATGTGCGGATAGTATGCATCCCCTTCCCCACAAGAATGGACTGCCATATAGCCAGCTAAGCAGGGTTAAACGAATCTGTGGCCACCAGACAGATTTTGACAGCAATGCTAAAAGAATGACAGATCAATTCAAAATGAGAGGCTACAAGGACAAATCTCTTGATGCTGCAATGATGAAAATATCTAAAAAACAAAGAGAGGAATTACTAAAAACTCAACCAAAGAAGAAAAACAACGCAATCATATTTTGCACTAAGTACACCAAGGGTTCAGAGAGAAAATGAAAGCAATCCTGAAAAAGCACAGGCATATTCTGCAGTCAGACAAAAAAATTGCACACCTCTTCAAGGAAACCCCACTGGTGGTCTATAAGTATGGTCGCAATATTGGAGATAGCTTGGTGAGATCTGACCTGCCCCCTGAGCCCACTCAGACACTCTAGACACCCATTCCAAATGAGAACTACAAATGTGGCTCATGTGCACAGTGCAATAGCACTATAAAAACATCCTTCTTCAGACACCCACATACAGATCGAAAAATCCCTGTTAGGGGTATCATCTCATGCAAGACCAAGGGTGTAATCTATCTCACCACCTGTTCATGTGGGAAAGCCTACATTGGACAAACAAAAGACAATTAAAACAAAGCATAGCTGAACATTGACTATCCAGTAGCAGCTCACTTTGTTGAAGGTAACCATTCAATCTCCTCCCTCAAATACACAGGCATTGAGCATGTTGCTCTACCAAGGAGAGGAGGTAACATTGAGATCCTGCTACTACAAAGGGAGGCTTACTGAATATCCTACTAAGAACGTTGACCCCTAGTGGTCTGAATATTGACTTTGATCTCAGACCCTTCTTATGAACAATTCTTTGTTTTATGAACAAGTCTTAAAAATTGCTATATTCTTTCTACAGCTTATTAGTGTACACCTAATATGTTCCCCCTGTTGATGATGCTTACTATGCATTATGGTTGAACCAAAAGATTACATGTAACAAATATGAAATTAAATACAAAACAATTAAATATGTGAAATTGAATAAAACAATAATATATGTTGATGCTAATATTATGTACAATATTCAATTATGTTTCCATATGATAACAATAGCCTAATATATTCAATATGCCATACACTATTGTTCTTTTTTATTTTATTTATTTTTTGACATTTAAACAAATTCATTCTAATTAACTTAATCATCATGACACACACCTCACTATTGTCATAGGTTGCACTAATTGCACTGTTTGTCTACGTAATCTGGTTCAAGTATTCATGACATTACCCTGAAGAAGGCACAGTGATACCGAAACATTGGTAAATACCCAATAAATGTCTGGGAGACAATATATATGATAGTTAATAGTCCCCTATATCCTGCCATAGGCTCATTCCTAACCACCTGTGTGTAAGCCTATCTCCCAGATGCCCTGTGGCCATGCCATGACATTGCGCCTCATCAGGTGATTCTGAGGAAGGAGAAACAGCCCAGAGCTGAGAATGGTTTCCTGCTGTGATAGAGAAGGATAATCCTCCTATCTTACCTGTTAGACGGCTTAGATAAACCAGACCCTCCAGAGGATTAGAAGGCCACAGGTACCTGGAGAGAGACAGAGTGTGTGTCTCTATCTGTGTGTTTATCAGGAGACAGCAGCAGCAACGTCAGGGAGATAGTGAGGGATGCAGGACGGCTGTCTGAGCCGTTACGCACAGGTGCCGTTACAAGGACATTTGATGATGTACGGGACAGCCAAGCCTTGTATTAAAGCTAATACATGGATTGGGCACCCTATTCCATTTCAAGGAAACACGAGTTCACAGAACTCTATACACACTGGGTATCAAATATTTACCACCTTGGATTTCTTCAGATTTTTTTTAATTTTCGATTTTTTAATGTCAAGATTAATGAAAAATAAAACCCTAATATACTTTGATTACATAAGTATTAATCTCCCTGAGTCAATACATGTTAGAATCACCTTTGGCAGCGATTACAGCTGTGAGTCTTTCTGGGTAAGTCTCTAAGTGCAGTATTTGTCCATTATTCCTTTCAAAATTGTTCAAGCTCTGTTGAGGTGTTGTTAACCGTAGCTAAACCGCAATTATCAAGTCCTGCCATAGATTTTCAAGCAGATTTAAGTCAAAAACTGTAACTTGGCCACTCAGGAACACTCACTGTCTTCTTGGTAAGCAACTCCACTGTAGATTTGGCATTACGTTGAAGGTTATTGTCCTGCTGAAAGGTGAATTCCTCTCCCAGTGTCTGGTGTAAAGCTGACTGAAGCAGGTTTTCCTTTAGGATTTTGCCTGTGCTTAGCTCTATCCTGTTTATTTTTATCCTGGAAAAACTCCCCAGTCTTTCCCGATGTCAAGCATACCTTGAGGACATTATTACTGATGAATGTGTTTGTTGCTTGTGACCGTGGTTTTCATATTTTTTATTTTGATGTGTGTATTTTCTGTCATTTCTGTAAATCAGGGCTTATTTGGAAAATAAACCTTGGTGTCAGTATGACTTCCTGATGAAATAAACGTTAAATAAAATACTCATACCATGATGCAGCCACCAACATGCTTCGTCATTTCAACGTCTATTTTTGGTCTACGTTTGGCTGTCATATAACGTGAATTCAATGTGAAATCAACAAAAAAAATGGTAGTACTACTGGCTGATTGGGCAGTTCCTAAAGAGTGTGGATATTGAGGTGGAGAACCAATATGTCTATTGGCTTCACATTACCAACCACTTGAACTGGGGTTCTGTCCTCGCCTATCTCCAGTCCTCTTGATCCCCTGCCGCTCATTATGTGTTTCCCAGACCCATATGGGGTTCCAGCCAGGCTCTGACTTGGAGAGATGAGAAGTGCCCTCTCAGCGCCACTCTGCTCTTAACCTGAGGAAAACTCAACCCACAGCTCCCAATATAAATCTCCCCTCACCCAGCCTACAGCTATAGCAGTATCACCCTCTATAGCCCAGGAAATCAATAACTGGTTGGTTGGAGGGAAATATTTTAAACACAGAAAAATCCAGTCTTGTTCAATGCATCTTTATAGGCAGTAATAGGGTTCTGACAGTTTTATTAAGAGTTTCAAAGAGGCAGACAAAGCAGATTGGGTAATAAAATCAGAGGAAAGAGATTTCTCTTTATCATAATGAGAATAATGAGAATTGTTCTTACAGCAGAGCTGCTTGAAATCTAGCTGCTACAGGTTTCTACTGAGCTGAATTCTGCAGCGAATTGAATGAGGGCCTTTCTTACAGAGCTGAAAAACGCTCAAAAATACAATCGGTGTATGCTAATCGCACCAAAGAGAGTTGAACAGAACAACAGCCACACATTAATCCATTAAGTCATTTTCTGTTGTGTAATTGAGGCACTTACGTGAAATAACCCCTGTCACGTGTATTCTACAGTACTGTGTTGCCTCCTGCTTATTATTGTCCACTTTCACAATATCCGTCTGCCACAGTACTGAATGTTTGCATTGTCTTTACAGTGTTTGCTGAGTTTTCCTTCACTTGTGTCATTGACCTTGTGAGTGCTATGGAACATGATGGTTTTATTTCCGGGTTTATGGAATTCTACCAGAAAACGGTTAGTCTCTAGATTCTCCACCTCATGACTTAACATCATGCTAGGTCAAAATGGAACACTAGTCACTTTAAAAATGCCACAATAAGAATGTTTACATATCTCACATTACTTATCTCACATGTATATACTGTATACTGTATACTACACTATCTATTCTATACTATCTATTGCATCTTAGCTGCTCTGTCATTGCTCATCCATATATTTTATATTTATATATTCTTATCCCATTCTTTTACTAGATTGTGTTTATTAGGTTTTGTTGTGGAATTGTTAGATATTACCTGTTAGATACTGCTGCACTGTCAGATCTAGAAGCACAAAGCATTTCGCTCCACTCGCAATAGCATCTGCTAACCATGTGTATGTGACCAATAACATTTGATTGGCTAATAATATATATTTTTTAACTTTAGAATCTGTCTGTTTTAGGTTAACGGTTGTATTTGTGTGTTGCAGGGAGAGCCCTATCTGGGTACTGCCTATGCCATCATGATGTGCTACTGGGATGGAATAGTGCATTTCATCATGTACCTCATGATGATACAGCGCTTATGGAACAGGTGTGTGTTGTTCGCTGTGTCAACTTGGTCTTGTAATGATGATCTACACACCACACATACACTCCATTCATACCTGGACCAATAACTGGACCAAGGAAGCAAGAATTGTATTGTATTGTACCTTATAGTCCCCTTCACCAGGAGAGCCGAGACTTCGTACCTCAGAATCGGCCCCAAGCAAGATCCTAGTGTGACCACATTTACGTCCACACATCATCTCATGGTCTCACTGCTGGGTCATTCATTTGAAGCTTTGTAAGACACGGTGTCACTTTTTTTCAGTGATGGAAGCAACATCTACTGACCATTTTCTTTCCGTCTCTCAGCAAGTCTTACCGCACCCTGGGTCTCTTCTGGGCTGGATCGTTGTTTGCCAACATGAGTGTCTTTGTGACAGGAATTGTTGTAGGTGAGTCACTCCTTCCCCCCCTCCTGTAACCCACAATGGCAGAGTTAATCAACGGTACATCTGTAGAGCATTGTAGAATCAGTGTCATAGTGTAGGTTGCCAACGTAACACGTGCTTCCCTTTAGAATTTACAGAACAAAGCTAAACTAGGCTCAAAGCATCTGTTCTTTGAGTTTCAAACAGCATAGGGAGGTATTAGAGGATCAAGCTAAACTGTGACTGTGTTCACATCATTTTGTATTTTAGTTGTGTATTCGTTCAATGATGCCCTAATGAGGATTTTTTTAAAGAATATCATTGGAGTTAATTACAAGGTGTGTATAAATAGAAAAGAGGCTGAACGTTATGGTAATGTGGTCTCACCTATCTTTCATGTACACCTCATGGAAATGTGTCAACTTTAACACGGTTAAAAGTAGACTGCTCTACTCTACTTCAGATGTACCCAGTTCCTCCTCCTAGTTCTAGGGGATGAAATGCTCTCTGTTTCCCTCTCTGGCAGGTAAATTTGGGTCAGATATCCGTCCCGCCTTCTGGCTCAACATGCCCTTCTTAATGCTTCCAATATGGGGTGCGATCAAGCTGTTCAACCAGCCCAAGAATGGGCCAACACTCGGTGGATACAGGGTATGATGGAGCAGGGCACAGCTGATTGGCCTGGTGGAATGCGTAGGGCCAGGAGTTTCCCTGACCGTGTGACTTGACCAGACAAACTAGGACACAAAAATAGAGCCTTAGTTATGATATATTACTACAATATCCTTGCTGAAGTGTGTATTTATTACTATGTTATAGTGCATCTGAACTGTCTAAAGAAGCTTCTCCTCCCCTGGTGTTGGTGTCTCCTAGGCCCACTATGATCAGAGTTTTAATCTCATCTGGCGCCCTACAGACCTTCTCCTGGTGCTGCTGCTACTGGGGGCCATGGCCTTCACTCTCTTCAGGGGCTTGGTGAGTCAGCAGGGCCTGAATACACACTTAGAACTAAACACTAAAAAATATTGAAAATAAAATAAAAATACCTTATTATATTAGGATTGGTCCAGCCCACCAATGCTAGCACAGCCAAAAGCGTCAATGCATATTGAGTTGATTCCCTCATGCTAGCTGTCTTTGTACAGCAGTCAAGGATTTGTTTATGATGCATAGATTATGTGCAACACCTGCTGCGCTGATTCAATCATGTGATATGGGTGGTCTCATCTGACACTTCCCTGGCAAATAGAACATTCACGATGGTCTGATTTGTGGAAATATACACATACTTATTTAACTTGCATAGTTTTTTACTGTGATTTTCATCCAGTACCTCTGCGATGCGTTGTACCTAAGAACTGCCCTTAGCCGTGGTATATTGGCCATATACCACACCTCCTTGTGCCTTATTGCTTAAATAAACCATGTCTGGTCCATGGGGAATGTGAAAGGGAACAAGTTGGTACTTGATGAAAATCATAGTAAAAATACATGTTTTGTATTACCCGGGGTATACGGTCTGATATAACACGGCTGTCAGCCAATCAGCATTCAGGGCTCGTACCACCCAGTTTATAAATTACAATAACTGATCCTACAGACAAGTAGTTTATACAGTGCTCTTGTCAAGAAGATGATCATGTTGTAACCTTCCTCCTATGTGTGCATTCAGGTAGCTCTCGACTCCCCTCTAGAGGCCTGTACCATCTACCTCCGCCAGTACGAGCCCTATCTGAAGGACCCGGTGGGCTACCCCAAGGTTATGGTGGGTACTTTAAGAGACAGAGCATGCCTCTCTGCAGTGCCAGTGGCATTCCTTAATAGTCTCTTGTTTTAAATAACAACTCCATTCAGAAATAACAACTCCATTCAGAAATCACTTGGAGCTGCCTTGAAGCCTGCCCTATCTCTCTCCTCTCTAGCTGTGTATCTCACAGAAGAGATCACAGAGCCATTTTTCATCATTATGCCACAATGAGAGGGGTGAGAGGCCAGGCTGGTTCATTCTCTCTCATTTGTTAGGCAAGAGAATGTGGTTGTGTCTGGTCCGGTCTCAACGCCTGGGCTTTCTCCGTCTGCTGGGGGATGTTTATTTGGTTTTGTTAGGGTTCTTAGCCGAGTCAATAGGTTACCCAAAGACCTTGTTGTGGCTCCAGTCCAGGCACAATGGCGAAGCATCGATCAGGCAGGGAACTGCATGCTGAGAACTTGATAAGATAATCCTCCTTCCCCTGAGCCCCCCCATCAGCAACACACCGGGTGGGAGGGGTGTGTGTGTGTGTGTGTGTGTGTGCGCGAGTGTGTGTGTGCGCATGTGCTTACATGTTGGTGTGCTCAAGCTAGCATGTGTGTTTAAATCCCTGTGTGTGTCAAAGCATGTGTGTGTCAATACGGGTGTGTGTGTTGAGTGTGTGGAGTTGGGGTGTTGCGCTGATCTTACACTGACCTTTTTAATCATTGATGGTGATAAACCACGGCATACAGATGACCGGGGCGAGGAAAACAAAGACACTCCTCCAAGGACTGAAGGGCAACGTGTGATTGGTTCTCAGCCTCTGGGCTCAATTCATTAGGATTCATCAGCACCACAGCTCCAGAACAAAAGCCACTGTTCAAAGGCATAATTTGATGCCATTACTTTAACAGCGACCTGACTTTCATGCTCCAAATATTCTGCAAATGCTTGTGAGTGTCGATGTAACAACCTCTGTATCTGGACAATACAATTTGGACCTGAGTGTGCGGTGTGAAAGCACTTCAAATGTGTGTGTTTGTGTACGTGCATGCGTGAGAGTGTGTTGTCTAT
Source organism: Oncorhynchus tshawytscha (assembly GCF_018296145.1). NCBI lineage: Eukaryota > Metazoa > Chordata > Actinopteri > Salmoniformes > Salmonidae > Oncorhynchus > Oncorhynchus tshawytscha. The sequence goes on from NC_056433.1 coordinate 52,215,917, forward strand.
GCAGCCAGCACGCAGCAGCGTTCTCTGTATTCTGTGCGAGTACTTGGACTGCTGTAATGTGTTAGCGCCCTAGAGAGGATGAAGATGTACTGTATTAATTGACCATTGGAGTGTCAGCGTTGTGTGTTAAGGCGGGTCGGCTGAAGTCACCACTGTGATGTAATCCTTTGATGTTATACCTGTAGTACATCTACATTTTTTAGATGTTGCACTTCCTGTTCTACATGCTGCCTATGCTGGGTGCCTTCATCTACGGACTCGTAGTGCCTGGCTGCACCTGGATGCCCGACTGGACTGTATTTGTTGCTGGAGGCGTTGCCCAGGTAGATATGGGGGGATATATTTCTGTTATTATTTGTTAATAGCATAGACTACAGCTCCCAGAATGTAATGTGCTCTATGTACAGAGCTTCTACATACTGCTATTACTAGTCATACTAGTGATAACTTGAACAGATGAAGAGGTTGAATCACTTTGCAGTGACTGGGGCCCTGAAAGTTCAAAATGTAAACATTACGCTTGGAGTCAGTGACAGTATAGCTCCCAGTACTACTTCTCATTGAAATATTTGATTATAGCCAACCTTAATAAGACCTCTTCATGGAGTCTATGTTCACAATAATAACCAATCAGCCCCATCCTGCAGAGGCCTGCTTCCTGTAATCAAGTTCCTTCCCATACGGGACTAATGGAGGCAAACATCAAACAAGAGACAGTGATCAAAGGCCAGTCCTGTATAGACTTGTCTGCAGCCCCTAGTATCCCTCCCAACACATGGGAAGGCCTGTCTCAGAGATTCAGCTATTCTAATCAAAATAATCCTGTGAAACGGAGCTTGGCTAGTTGCATCTTCTGCTCAGAGCAGTGCACCATAGTCTTCTCTCTGAGGTCGGCTGTTATACTGCACATCGCTGGCTGTAGATACTAATGACTGTTGCAGAGGCTCAAAGTGAAGCAACATATTAGGTTTAAAACTATTCAGTCAAGGCCTTTGTGGGGGGGGAAGAACAACTACCGGTAACCCTAAAAACGTGAAAATCTAATTACTGGTCAGCTGTGAATATACTGTACAAGTTGCCCTCCTGTTTGGAATAATCCTAAACGTTACCTACTCCTTCCTCTCTCCTCCACAGTGTCAGTGGGCCCACATTGGGGCATCCCTCCACCCACGTACAGTGGCCCCATTCCGGATCCCAGACGAGGCTTTCCTGGCTGTCCTGGCAGCCAACCTGCTGTACGCTGTGATCCCCTCACTCATCGCCATGCGCTGCACCAGTAACACCAACTTCTTCTTGACCGTCACTAAACTTCCTGGGATGGAGGGGATGCCCTGGGTTCCTGATGCTGACACCCTAGTCGAGAAGAAACACAATTAAAGTTTACATACTAATAAAGTTACCAATAAAGATATGCAAATAGGTGTACAGAATTGACTTCTAATCTATGAATTTGTTTCTGTATTAGTTTCTGTAACAAGTCCCATAGGGATGCAGAGGACCAAGTAAGTGTATCACACAAGACATCATGTTCTCTTAGACCGGGACCCTCCATTGAACTACACTGCAGAGTCAGAGTGAGACACAGACTCCACTTTCCCCACAGCCTTTAGTTCAGGGCTCTCCAACACTCTTCCTGGAGAGCTTCGACCCTAATCAAGCACATCAATTAGCTGGTTGATAAGCCGAATCAGGTTATTTTACAACTGGGGTTGGAGCAAAAACCTACAGGAGGGTAATTGTCCATGAACAGGGTTGGTGAGCCCTGCTTTAGTTTATACAAACACGGAGGTGTTGACAACCAAATAATTTTTTCCACTTTTCATTAGAAACGAATGCGGCAGCCAGGTACTGGTACTGAGAAATCCCTCCAAAATAACTCACTCCAGTCAAGACATCTTTAGATGCATTTAATTTCAGTCGGACAAGATCAAATTCAAGCACCAGGGAGTGAGAAAGAAGGGGAGGGCTTTCCCAAACATTAATGTAATTATATTTACATACTGTATGCATTCATAGTGGATGATAACATGAAACCATATAGAAAAAGCCATGTTCTCTCAAAACACAAACTCCTCTTTTGAGAGCATAATAAAAAAGAATGGATACCTTCTCTGCTACATTAGATGGATGTTCCCTTGCTACAGAGAGGGTGTGCAGCATTAATATTCAACACAGTGATAATGTGTTATAAGAAAAGGTCTGGAAACACACTCTTCACCACTGTCTCTTCTGTAACTAAGTGGCCTCTTATGTGAGTGACGCACACACACACACACCCACACACACAGGATAATCTAATTAATTCTCCCTCAGCAGCTTTTACATGCTGATGTATGGCAATGAAAAACAAACGGCCTGCTTGCACTCTGTGTGACAGACCTAAATCAAATCCGGCCCCTATCACAACAGCTCCATCTATTCAGAGGAGCTACTGGGAATATGTGCAGATGTCTGCTCAGCTGTGCAGCCCGAGACCCCAGGAGACTTGCGGTCTGCCTTTACCTTGATGGTAGAGAGAGAGAGAGAGACTGAACACTGCAACATAGCAATTCACACTTTGCTGGGTCTGTATCAATATTAGTAGGTGTGAAGAGGACAGAGGCCAGGCTGGTCAGATTATTTAAACTGGACTCTATATTGTCTCCAACAGACACCTGTCAGAAATAAAATGTTACATGACAATCAAAAGCAATTCCTAGAATGTAATTTGGGATGATCCTGACTCCAAAAATGTCGTTCTCATTCTCAAAAATGCTTTTATAGTTAAAAGGAACACCATCGTAACAGTATAATTTATGTCCTCCCTTCTAAAATGCTCTCTTGAAACATATAGGCCAATAAAAAAATATTGGAGAATGCGGGCATCGATCCCGCTACCTCTCGCATGCTAAGCGAGCGCTCTACCATTTGAGCTAATTCCCCAGTGCGCTTAGATAGCTCCGGTTAAATATATATAGTATATAGTGTCTTTTACGCCCTACCAGCATTCAGTGTTTGGTAGCCTACTCGTACTGCTGTAAATTATAGGCTATAATAACTACGTGCACACAAATCCACACTCTGAAATTAGTGTGTCTTGTGTTTAGTGTAATGTTGAATATGCTATTAACATTAGACTACATTTAGCCTAGCTACATTACAACATGCACAATGTTTTCTTTCGTGGACAGCAAGCATTGATACTAACGTTATTAGTTTAATGAGGTTTAACGTTACTGCTTCTAATGAAACATTTTAGCCTTCCTACTGGCACAACGTATCATCATGCACGAACAGCAAATGCAACAATATAGCAGTTCAGTTGTTCCCTGTTACTTTCGCTGATTTACACATTCTGGTGCGCTCTTATAGTGATTCACATTGTGCTGAAAATGTGTGAACTGCGGAACAGCCCAACTAGCCCAGTCCTGCACAGAGTAAGCAGTTCCCTTGCACTGCCAAAATCAAACAGCAATACGACAGGACACGGCAGGCTAACTGCAGGATAGAGGGCTATGAGTCAAGTACTGCACCATATCAATAACAGCCCAACTGGAACAAACGACATACGGTCTATCTAACTTCAGACAGACAGTATTCTTGAAGATATAATGGTAAGTCCTCTAATGTGGCGGGATGGGTTGGCTCTGTGTCTGGGCATCATGCAGTCTTTTTTCTTACTGCATGGGAGATTTCTGTAGCACAACATTAAAGATGTGCTACAGTAGCCTAGTGCAGTACATTGCAGATTATGAGAGGATCAAGGATTGTGGTCAGGTTATTTGTTTACAATGTGGTCAGTAGCAAATGTCCGTGTTCCTATTATAGGCAATTAAAATGTATAATATTGCAGGGGTGTCTGTAAAGGAACTTGCTGCAATAACAACCCTTTATTACATGAATGCTATTAGTGTTAACTTGTAAATATATATATATATATATATAAACATATGGGGGTGGGGCTCTGACATTCCCACTGGACAAAACCTTATTTTTATTTTCCACGTCATTTGAACCCTAAAAAATATATTTTGAATCAATATGGAAAACGGATTGGATTTCATTAAAGTCATATAAGATCATTTTTTTTCAATCAACTTTTAACCTAAATCCAATTACAGGGTGACATATTGGTTGAATTCACTCGCGTTAGTTTAACAATGCAACCAAACGTAAATCAAAACTAAATGTTAAACTGACATCTGTGCTTAGTGGGTTGTCTCCATACTGGTGTAGACTACAGTTGCACTTGAATCCAACATACACCCCTCCTGTGTGATACCATTTCTGAAAAACTTTATTGAGCAGCTACAGCGCCTCACCCTTTCCCATGGAATTCTAACATAGGCTGGTGCCAAGGGAGCAAACTTTCCCTCATTGCTATCACATGACAAACTGCACTCTCCTGCCACTGCATGATGTAGCAGCTGATGTCATAATAATGACATTTACAATACACTCTTATCCAGAGTGACCTGCAGTAGTGAGTGTATACATTTTTGTACTGGTCCCCCATGGGAATCAATCCCACAATCCTGGTGTTACAAGCACAATGCACGACCAACTGAGCCACACACAACTGAGCCACACATCGCTAAACAACATGCAACATGCAGAGTGGTGTAAGTGTAGCCGATGTGAAATGGCTAGCTAATTAGCGGTGGTGCGCGCTAGTGGTGTTTCAGTCGTTGACGTCACTTGCTCTGAGACCTTGAAGTAGTGGTTCCCCTTGCTCTGCAAGGGCCGCAGCTTTTGTGGAGCGATGGGTAACGATGCTTCGAGGGCGACTGTTGAAGTGTGCAGCGCATCCCTGGTTCGCGCCCAGGTCGGGGTGAGGGGGATGGGCGTAAAGTCTATACTGTTACATAAGGAAAATAACTTCACCCTCAACGTCAACAAAACAAAGAAGCTGATGGTGGACTACAGGAGACAGCAGATAGAGCACAGCCATCATCCACATTAACGGGGCCGCAGTGGAGCGGGTCAAAAGCTTCAAGTTCCTCGGCGTGCACATTACTTAGGACCTGAAATAGTCCCTTGACTCCCTTAACACCGACAGCGTGGTGGAGAAGGCGCAACAGCGCCTCAGGAGGCTAAAGAAATTAATCTTCAACCCTAAGACCCTCACAAACTTCTACAGATGTACCATTGAGAGCATTCTGTCGGGCTGTGTGATCGCCTGATATGAAAACTTCACAGCCCGCAACTGCAGGGCTCTCCAGAGGATGGTGCGATCAGCCCAACTCATCATTGGGGGCACACTGCCTGCCCTCCAGGACACCTAGAGCACCCAGTGTCACAGAAAGGCCAAGAAGATCATCAACGACAGCCACGGCCTGTTCACACCGCTACCATCTAGAAGGCGGAGACGGTACAGGTGCATCAAAGCTGGGGCTGAGAGACTGATAAACAGCTTCTATATCCAGGTCATCAGACTGTTAAACACTCTTCACTAGCCGGCATCTGCCCTGAACCTTAGACACTGTCACTAGCCGGCTACCACCCGGTACTCTACCCTGCACCTTCTTCAGGCTAGGGTCCTTTTTTCTCAATATCCGCCTGACTGACGTGCCCAGTCAACTGCCTGTTACTTAGGCCCAGAAGCTAGGATATGCATACAATTGGTACCATTGGATAGAAAACACGTTGAAGTTTGTAGAAATGTTAAAATAATGTATGAGACTATAAGACAATTGATATGGTAGGAGATAATCCAAAGAAAAAACAAACAGAATAGGTTTTTTTTGAGAGCCCATGCTCTTACAATGGAAAGCACAGGGGCATATGCAATTCCAGCTCCCAGATTGCAATTCCTATGGCTTCCACTTGATGTCAACAGTCTTTGTTCAAGGTTTCAGGCTTGTAACTTGAATAATGTAGAAGAAATATGAGTTTTAGTATGACAACACCAGTTTGGAAATCCGTGTTTGAGTGTACGACTCTGCTAAATTTGCTTTCCTATTGAACATACTTTTTTCCTTAAAAAATATTATAGTTTAATTACATTTTAGGGTACCTGAGGAATAAATAGAAATGTATTTTGACTTGTTGAAACAAAGTTTAGGTGTAGTTTTTAGGATTACTCAAATCGATGGTGCAAACTAAATGTACTTTTTGGGATATAAAGAACGATTTTACCTAACAAAACGACACTAAATGTTGTAACTGGGAGCCTTTGGATTGCGAATCAGAGGAAGATTTTTAAAAAGTTAGTTAATATTTAATCGCTATTTGTGAATTTATGAAACGTGCTGTTTGAAAAATATTTTGATGTGAGGCGCCTTCCTCATACAATCGCATGGCATTCGCTGTGAAGCCTATTGTAAATGGGACAATGCAGTTAGATTAACAAGAATGTAAGCTTTTAACCGATATAAGACACTTGTATGTACCTAATTGTTTAATTAGTATCCATAATGTATGATTATTTATTTGAATTGCGGCCCTCCAATTTTACCGGATGTTGTCGACAGGGGTCCCGCTGGCGGGACGCCTAACCCTAAGACTAGAGACTAGAGACAAATATTGTACTTGGTGGAGAAATGTCTTCTTGTCTGATAAATTAATTGAGTGTATATAAACTTCTGACCCACTGGGAATGTGATGAAAGAAATAAAAACTGAAATAAATCATTCTCTTTACTATTATACTGACATTTCACATTCTTAAAATAAAGTGGTGACTGAGCTAACTGAGCTAAAATACGGAATTGTACCAAGGATTAATTGTCAGGAATTTTGAAAAACTGAGTTTAAATGTATTTGGCTAAGGTTTATGTAAACTTCCGACTTCAACTGTATTCTAGTCATGACTCATCCTATATAACTACTGCTGTACACACCTTTTCTATTCACATACTGTCTATACACACTATTCATATAAACATATATTTACAATGAACAAAAATATAAAAGCAACATGTTTCATGAGCTGAAATAAACGATCTCTGAAATGTTCCATATGCACAAACATTTTATTTCTGTAAAATGTTGTGCACATTCTGCTTTGCCAAAAAAAAAATATTTGACCTTTATTTAACTAGGCAAGTCAGTTAAGAACAAATTCTTATTTTCAATTATGGCCTAGGAACAGTAGAATGACAGATTTTTACCTTGTCAGCTCAGGGATTCGATCTTGCAACCTTTCAGTTACTTGTCCAACACTCTAAACACTAGGCTACCTAGTGGACAAGTGTGGCATATCAAGAAGCTGATTAAACAACATGATCATTACACAGGTGCACCTTGTACTGGGGACAATAAAGGCCACTCTAAAAGGGGCAGTTTTGTCACACAACACAACTCTATAGATGTCTCAAGTTGAGGGAGCATGCAATTGGCATGCTGACTGCAGGATTGTCCACCTGAGCTGTTGCCAGAGAATTTAATGTTAAAGAATGTACATCAGCAATAAGTCCAACTGGCGGTTTGCTGATGTCAATGATGTGAACAGAGTGTCCCGTGGTGGTGGTTCTATTCAATGGGCAGGCATAAGCTACGGACAATGAACACAATTGCATTTTATTGATGGAAATTTGAATGCACAGAGACACCATGACGAGATCCTGAGGCCCATTGTTGTGCCATTCATCTGCCGCCATCACCTCATGTTTCAGCATGATAATGCATGGCCCCATGTTGCATGGATCTGTACACAATTCCTGGAAGCTGAAAATGTCCCAGTTCTTCCATGGCCTGCATACTCACCAGACATGTCACCACCAATTGAGCATGTTTGGGATGCACTGATTGATGTGTACGACAACATGTTCCAGTTCCCACCAATATTCAGCAACTTCGCACAGCCATTGAAGAGGACTGGGCCAACATTCCACAATCAACAGCCTGATCAACTCTATGCAAAAGAGATGTGTCATGCTGCATGAGGCAAATTGTGGCCACACCAGATACCGACTGGTTTTCTGATCCACGCCCCTACTTTTTTTTAAGGTATCTGTGACCAAAAGATGTATATCTGCATTACCAGTCATGTGAAATCCATAGATTAGGGCCTAATGCATTTACTTCAATTGACTGATTATGAACTGTAACTCAGTAGAATCTTGTTCCATTTATATTTTTGTTCAGTGTAGAAATAGATCATGCCTCTCCCTAAACAGTAGGATGCCGATTGTACGGTCAATTTCCCTACCAGTTCTTGACTATGGTGATACCGTTTATTGGAATGCAGCAACCACTGCTCTTAAATATTTGAATGCTGTCATCCATAGCTGTAAATATTTTAGACTCAGTCATGTTTTTTTTTACTGTGTATTTAAATACTGTATTCTAATATTTCTACTAATGTACATTGCATTTAACTTACATACACTTTTTATACAGCGCTTATTAATATACTGAAATAATGACATAACTCACTCTAATATACTGCTGTACATATCATTTATAGTATACAGTGCCTTTGGAAAGTATTCAGACCCCTCGACTTTTTCCACATTTTGTTACGTTACAGCCGTATTCAGAATTGTATTAAATAGTTTCCCCCCCTCATCAATCTACACACAATAACCCATAATGATTTTTAGAAATTGTTGCGAATTTATTAAAAAGAAAAAACTGAAATATTATGTATACATAAGTATTCAGACCTTTTACTGAGTACTTTGTTGAAACACCTTTGGCAGCAATTACAGCCTTGAGTCTTCTTGGGTATGACGCTACAAGCTTGGCACACCTGTATTTGGGGAGTTTCTCTGATTCTTCTCTGCAGATCCTCCCAAGCTCTGTCAGGTTGGATGGGGTGCGTTGCTGCACAGCTATTTTCAGGTCTCTCCAGAGATGTTTGATCGGGTTCAAGTTTGGGCTCTGGCTGGGCCACACAAGGACATTCAGAGACTTGTCCTGAAGCCGCTCCACTGTGCTTAGGGCCATTGTCCTGTTGGATGGTGAACCTTCGCCACAGTCTGAGGTCCTGAGCGCTCTGGAGCAGGTTTTCATCAAGGGTCTCTCTATAATTTGCTCCCTTCATCTTTGCCTCGATATGACTAGTCTCCCAGTCCCTGCCACTGAAAAACATCCCAACAGCATGCTGCCACCACCATGCTTCACCGTAGGGATGGTGCCAGGTTTTCTCTAGACGTGAAACTTGGCATTCAGGCCAAAGAGTTCAATCTTGGTTTCATCAGACCAGAGAATCTTGTTTCGTATGGTCTGAGAGTCTTTAGGTGCCTTTTGGCAAAACTCCAAGCGGGCTGTCATGATTGGCTGGGCGGCCAGCTCTAGGAAGATTCTTGGTGGTTCCGAACTTCTTCTATTTAAGAATTAAATCAAAGTTTGTCACGTGCGCCGAATACAACAGGTGTAGTAGACCTTACAATGAAATGCTTACTTAGAGGCTCTAACCAATAGTGCAAAAAAGGTATTGGGTGAACAATAGGTAAGTAAAGAAATATGTCACGTTCGTTAGAATGAATATCGGACCAAGGCGCAGTGGATGTTGAGTTACACATAATTTAATGAATAAAGTGAAATTTAACAAAGACAAAAACAAATAAACAATAAACTAACAACGAACCGTGACTATAGAGATGCTACGTGCACTAACTCAAAACAATATTCCATAAAACGCTACTTAAATATCCTCCCCAATTAGAGACAACGATAGCCAGCTGCCTCTAATTGGGAATCATACCAAACACCAGCATAGAAAAACTAAACTAGAACCCCACATAGAAAATAATAACTAGAAAACCCCCCAGTCACGCCCTGACCTACTCCACCATAGAAAATAAGGACTCTCTAATGGTCAGGATGTGACAAAATAAAACAACAGTTAAAAGACAGGCTATATACAGTAGCAAGGCTATAAAAGTAGCGAGGCTACATACAGACACCGGTTAGTCAGGCTGATTGAAGTAGTATGTACATGTAGATATGGTTAAAGTGACTATGCATATATGATGAACAGAGAGTAGCAGTAGCGTAAAAGAAGGGTTGGCGGGTGGTGGGTGGGTGGCGGGACACGATGCAGATAGCCTGGTTAGCCAATGTGCGGGAGCACTGGTTGGTCGGGCCAATTGAGGTACTATGTACATGAATGTATAGTTAAAGTGACTATGCATATATGATGAACAGAGAGTAGCAGTAGCGTAAAAGAAGGGTTGGCGGGTGGTGGGTGGGTGGCGGGACACAATGCAGATAGCCTGGTTAGCCAATGTGCGGGAGCACTGCTTGGTCGGGCCAATTGAGGTACTATGTACATGAATGTATAGTTAAAGTGACTATGCATAAATGATAAACAGAGAGTAGCATCAGCGTAAAAGAGCGGTTGGGGGAAGGCACACAATGCAAATAGTCCGGGTAGCCATTTGATTACCTATTCAGGAGTCTTATGGCTTGGGGGTAAAAACTGTTAAGAAGCCCTTTTGTCCTAGACTTGGCACTCCGGTACCACTTGCCATGCATTAGTAGAGAGAACAGTCTATGACTGGGGTGACTGGGGTCTTTGACAATTTTTAGGGCGTTCCTCTGACACCGCCTGGAGGCCATTGTGTTCTTGGGGATCTTCAATTCTGCAGCACATTTTTTAGTACCCTTCTCCAGATCTCAGCCTGGACACAATCCTGTCTTGGACCTCTACAGACAATTCCTTTGACCTCATGGCTTGGTTTTTTAGCTCTGACATGCACTGTCAACTGTGGGACCTTATATAGACAGGTGTGTGCCTTTCCAAATCATGTCCAATCAATTGAATTTACCACAGTTGGTGAAACATCTCAAGGATAATCTATGGAAACAGGATGCACCTGAGATCAATTTCGAGTCTCACAGCAAAGGGTCTGTTTTCACTTTGTCATTATGGGGTATTGTGTGTAAATTGCTCAGGAATTTGTTTAATTGAATCCATTTTAGAATAAGGCTGTAACGTAACAAAACGTGGAACAAGTCCAGGGGTCTGAATAGTTTCCGAAGGCACCGTATCTTGTGTAAATTCATCCGATGTATGTATAGATTTCATTTGGATTACTGTTACATTGCTATTTGGGTTGTTAATTAATTTCGTTCCGACATTTCTTGATTGACATTATACTCCATTGTTAGGCGCCAGTAACGTAATCATTTCACTGCACCTGCTCTAACATTGGTAAACTGTGTACGTAACCAATAAACTTTCATTTGATTTGTTTATAGGCTAGCCATATTAGAGCTTAGGAATGGCTAGCAGCACCATTGGATACTCAATAACTGGATCTTCACTGATTGGTCCTTCCCTGCCTCCCTTGCAGCTCTGCTCACAGCCCCTGTCCTTGGGGACAGTGACCTGCTTGGTCCTAATCTTTGGCCTCTATGCGACCTCCCTCTCTACCGATGCCGAGAAGGGAAGGAGGAAAGTTGTTCATGTACTCGGTAAGATCTCTCCTTCTCTCTATCCCCATCCCACACATGTTGCATCATTGTAATGAGAATGTTTGTTTTTTTACATTCCAAGGGGAGAATAAAAGAGCAGCTGTCTGGGTTTCAAAATAAGTGAGTCGCCAAACTTTATCTCTCCTCCAGGATTATTGGCAGTCAACTGTAGAAACTTGAGTTTCTGTTGCATGTAGAATGAGGTAGGAGTCATATTATCAGTAAAATGTTGCTAAATTCCATCCACTTCATAGTCAAGCAGATGTTGTTGATTTGGACTCTTAGAACAGTCTCTATCAACGCTGCGAAGAAGCTGTGTTCAGCCTGATTGGAAACTTGCTGATGCTGTACTGGCAACCAGCTACAATATCACCTTGTTATCATCACCTGTCCTTAATTCTAATGTTATTATTATGTTATAAACAGTATGCCTCCACCTGGATACATCTCTATTCCCGCCTGAAATCCCAACCTAGATTTATGTTTGAATGTATTCTGTAAACAGGTCTCAAAGCTCAGCGGTCGGTTACAAACATTTCAGAGTGCAGAGTTCCCAGCTCACAGTCATTATAACCAGCTGTCATGGCTAATTGTAGGCTTTGTGATCTGTTCACAATAAGCAGACTCTTAGAATGAGAATCAGTCAACTGTGTTGCTCAGAAACCCTCAGAGAAGAGCACTGTTACAAAGCCTAGGAGACGGCCTGGCTGCCAATGACGCAAACCAGAGCTGCTTGTACATTCCATTTCAAATAAAGTTGTCTCCTACCCACTGCTCTCATTCACCACCCCTCACAAATCTGAGACAACTGGGTAGGTGTAAGTTATAGCTCCCCATACTCGTCATATTGATTTCCAGTCCTATTAGATTTGTGAAGTGGAGTGAACACGGGTGTAGATGTGGGGAGTCAAACACTTTCTGGAATGAAACACAGCTTAGGCCTTGGGGATTCAGCTGGCCTCAAAAGAACTATGATGTAATAGGCAGTGCCAGTGACACAGAACAAGGCATGCTGGGACCTGGTGCTGATGATGAAACACACGTCTCTCAGGTGACACATGTCTCCTCAGCCCATTGGCCCCCACTGGGGAAACAACAAGCTATCTAATTATATACACTTTCACCATCATGACCTTCTAACTAAAGTTTGGTTGGTTCCCATAACTTTAACAGTAATAATCTCCCTAGATACTGTAGATCATCACACTATGAGGAAATCCTCCTTTTAAAAGTAAAGTACTGATGCAACAGATCATTGATAAACATACTGTAAGTCCCCCACAACCTTGCTTGTCCTGACCATTCCTGTTCCTCTATTCCCTCTCTGCGTCCAGAGGATGACACCGGGGCAGTGATCGTTCAGACCGCCCCCGGTAAAGTGATCACCCACCGGGGAGGCTCCATCACCCTGCCCTGCCGCTACCACCACGAACCCGAGAGCTCCGACCCCAACCGCATCCGCATCAAGTGGACTAAGGTGACGGACGCGCTGGTGTTTGAGGATGTGTTCGTTGCACTGGGCCTCCAGCAGAGGTTGTTCGGGTCGTATCGGGGTCGTGTGTCCCTGGAGAAAAACGGACCGGGGGACGCCTCGGTCATCATCCACAACGTCACCTTGGAGGACTACGGACGCTACGAGTGTGAGGTTACCAACGACATGGAGGACGATACGGGATTCGTCAACCTCGATCTTGAAGGTCAGAGGTTAAGGTTGAAGGGTTAGATGGGTTCAGAGCCATGTATTTAGAGAGTTGGGCCAACTTTTAGAATGTTAAATATTGGTCTAATTCTAGACATACAGTTACATAGCATTATTTACCAGGTTTCCGAACACCCCAGCCATGAGCTGCTCACTTCCTTACCAACAGGCTCAGAGACAGTTTCTATCTACACTGGACTGACCACCTGCTCTGATTCTCCGCACCTTAGCACACACACACACATACTCATTCTAAACATTATATATTCCCATGTAATGTTAATCCTTAAGAGTCTATTGATTAGGGGTAGACGGATTATGATTTTTGAGCGCCGATACCGATACTGATTATTGGAGGACCAAAAAAAGCAGATACCGATTAATCGGCCAATGTTTATATATATATATATATACAAATCATAGACTTAATTATAATATAATAACATACAGAAATACGAGCCTTAGGTCATTAATATGGTCAAATCTGGAAGCTATAAATGAACGTTTATTCTTTCAGTGAAATATGGAACCGCTACTAATTTTATCCAACGGGTGGCATCCCTAAGAGTAAATATTGCTGTTACATTGCACAACCTTCAATGTTATGTCATAATTATGTACAATTCTGTCAAATTATTTACTGTCTTTGTTATGAAGAAATGATCTTCACACAGTTCGCAACGAGCCAGGCGGCCCAAACTGCTGCATATACCCTGACTCTGTTGCACAGAACGCAAGAGAAGTGACAATTTCCCTAGTTAAAAGAAATTCATGTTAGCAGGCAATATTAACTAAATATGCAGGTTTAAAAATATATACTTGTGTATTGATTTTAATAAAGGCATTGATGTTTATGGTGAGGTACACATTGGTGCAACGACAGTGCTTTTTTCGCGAATGCGCTTGTTAAATCATCAACCGTTTACGAAGTAGGCTGTGATTCGATGATAAATTAGCACTGCATCGATTATATGCAACGCAGGACAAGCTAGATAAACTAGTAATATCATCAACCATGTGTAGTTAACTAGTGATTATGTTAAGATTGATTGTTTTTTATAAGATAAGTTTAATGCTAGCTAGCAACTTACATTGGTTCCTTGCTGCACTCAAAAAACAGGTAGTCAGCCTGCCACGCAGTCTCCTCGTGGAGTTCAATGTAATCGGCCATAATCGGTATCCAAAAATGCAGATTACTGATTTTTATGAACATTTGAAATCGGCCCTAATTAATCAGCCATTCCGATAAATCGGTCGACCTCTACTATTGATGCACCCATCCGTCAATCTAAGTAATATAATCAAAATCAAAATCCATCAGTTTAAGCTAGAGACATGCGTCTCAATCCACCGAATCCACCTACACTACCGTTCAAAAGTTTGGGGTAACTTAGAAATGTCCTTGTTTTCCATGAAAACATACACGAAATGAGAAGCAAAATGAATAGAATATATAGTCAAGACGTTGGCAAGGTTATAAATAATGATTTCTAATTGAAATAATAATTGTGTCCTTCAAACTTTGCTTTCGTCAAAGAATCCTCCATTTGCAGCAATTACAGCCTTGTGGACTTTTGGCATTCTAGTTGAGGTAATCTGTTGTTGAGCTAATCTGAAGAGATTTCACCCCATGCAAATTGGATTGGCTTGATGGGCACTACGTACCATACAGTCAAGCTGCTCTCACAACAGCTCAATAGGGTTGAGATCCGGTGACTGTGCTGGCCACTCCATTATAGACAGAATACCAGCTGACTGCTTCTTCCCTAAATAGTTATTGCATAGTTTGGAGCTGTGCTTTGGGTCATTGTCCTGTTGTAGGAGGAAATTGGCTCCAATTAAACGCAGTCCACAGGGTATGGCATGGCGTTGCAAAATGGAGTGATAGCTGTTACGTCCGTTGTTAGAAGGAGACCAAGGTGCAGCGTGGTAGGCGTACATTATCCTTTTATTTTAAATGACACCAAAAAACAACAAAATGCTATATGCAGTGCAGAAAGCAACTACACACAAACAAGATCCCACAACTGAAGGTGGGAAAAAGTGCTGCCTAAGTATGATCCCAAATCAGAGACAACGATAGACAGCTGCCTCTGATTGGGAACCATATCCGTCCAACAAAGAAATAGACAAACTAGAATGTAATCGAACCCACAAATGCTGATGCTGCAGATACTCAACTGGTCTAAAAGATGGCCAGATTTATTGCTTCTTGACAACTGAAAAACAGTTTTCAGCTGCGCTAACATAATTGCAAGAGGGTTTTCTAATGATCAATTAGCCTTTGAAAATGATATATTTGGATTAGCTAACACAAAGTGCCATTGGAACACAGGAGCGATGGTTGCTGATAATGGGCCTCTGTACGCCTATGTAGATATTCTATCAAATCTGCCTTTTCTTTCTGCCGTTTTCTTTCAAAAACAAGGACATTTCTAAGTGACCCCAAACATTTGAACTGTAGTGTATGTCGGCTTTCTGCATCTACGGTGGAAGGTGGCCGAGCTACACCAGTGTTTTTCAGACCACGAGACATCTCGAAATTGGGTTTTCTCACAAAAAGTCTGTAGCATCCAAATCATTTGGCCTACAAACGAATATGACCACTCTGTGGTAGTCATACTCTCATTTGAAGGTCACGGTACTCGTGTGAAGGTAAGCCAAACAAATGAATGAAAGTATGTAGGCAGTGCCAGGCAAAAATAAGGGGTTAAATATGTGTCAAAATAAACTAAAATATATCCTATATCTCCTAGATATAGGACAGACACTTCAAAACCTAATTCCCTATGTCTTTTTTTGCATTTATGAATGTGTT
The DNA here is from genome assembly GCF_018296145.1 of Oncorhynchus tshawytscha. Lineage (NCBI taxonomy): Eukaryota > Metazoa > Chordata > Actinopteri > Salmoniformes > Salmonidae > Oncorhynchus > Oncorhynchus tshawytscha. Next base: position 52,231,779 of record NC_056433.1, read on the forward strand.
ATTCAATGTGTTTCTATGGGCTATAGTAATAAAGGGCAAATTCAATATTCTATCAAATAATATATATTTTTATACCTAAAGGGGTCCAGAAGTTCAAAATAAAATAGATAAATAATCCATCTTTAAAAAAATCAAAATGTTAGCTTGTACTCCTAGTTCAGTATCTGTCTCTCTCTTTCCTCCAGGTGTGGTGTTCCCCTACTATCCCCGGGTGGGGCGCTACAAGCTCAACTACCACCAGGCTGAGGACGTGTGTAAGGAGCAGGATGCCATCCTGGCCTCCCATGCCCAGCTCCACAAGGCCTGGCTGGAAGGACTGGACTGGTGCAACGCTGGCTGGCTGGAGGACGGCTCCGTCCAGTACCCCATCTCCCACCCCCGGGACCAGTGTGGCCGCAAGGACACTGCCGCAGGGGTACGCAACTACGGCTACAGACACAAAGAGGATGAGCGCTATGATGCCTTCTGTTTCACCTCCAACCTCAATGGTGAGTGTGGGGTTGTGTGGGTTTTCTTTCCTTGAACAGATGAGATATGTGAACATTGATAGGTGACGTGTAGATTCCCCAGATATCTTTCTACCATATTGCCTTTGCACTGACTATACAGTGTTTTCAGGTCTGTGTGGATGAAGCATGTAAATCTTGGTGGCAAAAAAACAAAAAACAAAGTGGGATGCAGCACAGCCACTACACAACATAAAACTAAACAATACGTGAATTGCACTATAACGGTGACAAACGGTGCCCACAAACTGTTAGGGCCTACATAAAGCTAACACAACATCTTACCACTGCTACACCTGGCTATCAGTGGAGCCTTGTCTGGCAACGAAACAGTTCTTTCAGCCTCATTTACTGCCTTGAAAAATAACATAGCTGGCTGACTTGCTTAAACAAATGTGGTTTCTAATGATAATTGAGATGTACAAATTATGGCATAAGGGGACGACAAGCAGATAAGAGGCAATTCGTAATTTTGATGAAGACATTAATGAGCGAGCCCTGTACCCCAAGTCAGAACCATAGGCTAAATAAAGGGGGCATATAAGCAGACAATGAAAGCTCTTACAACATTTGATTACATTTCTCTAAAACAGGTTATAGGTTACATGTGCACCACCAGGTCAGAACAGTAGGCGAAATTAAGAGGGGTAAATAGACCAAATTATTAGGGTGAGGTACATGGGCTACTAACAGCTTACTACACAACATACACTTAGTATTACTTTCTTGGCTACAGTATACATATCTCCCTGGCATATTACATCATTTATGCAGCAACATACAATACATTTTTGGACTCACCTTGTTGTGCTGTGCTCACTTGAACAGGAAGGTGGCACGGCGGTCCTTCGTGGGCAAAATGTGTCATCAAAGTCTGGCATTCTCTGGATTTATGGTGCTTTCAAGACAACTGGGAACTCAGAAAAAAACCAGGTCGAATCATGATCTTGTTGATCGTAGCTCTAGAAAGAGACCCGAGTTTTTTTTTTTTTAACATTGTTTGCAAACTAATATGTGACACGTATTAATTCCCCCCAATATTTTGGAATTATTATATATATTTTTTTAAATTGCTAAAAATATGGGTCTCTGCCCCACCTCCCCTGAATGATGGGTCGCCACTGGTAAGGAGACTAGGCGAGGTGTATTGCGATGTAGCCAGAGAGTCCTCAGGGGGAAGAGGGGCATGTCTCTGATTTCTGCACCGTGATCCCCTAAGCCCGAGGACATCAGATTTGGGTCAGTCCCTGTTTTGATTCTGCCCTCTTAAAAGTGCCACAGCGTCTAATGATAGTCTTTCTTGAACATTAAAGCAAAATAGTTCAGCTCTTGGCAAAAACGACTATCTGAGCTAGAGAAGAGAACAACACACTAGCCATAGTTGAACTTTAACCTGGTACTTCATAGTGGAGACCTAACAGTCTCTTCATTGCCTCCCCAGTGAGTTAATTACAGTCAACAGACAGTCTGGCCTGAAATGTGGGCTATCTTCAGGAGCGATGGTGGGTGATACTGTTGCACTGACCAGCTGGAAGATATTTACCCAGTATCCCTTGGGGAATTATAAGACAATATTACTCCCTAACAGGCAGCAGCCACATAAATAAATGGAAACAAGGCTGCTGTCAGCCGTTCTGTGGTAGAAAATGACCCTATGTTTTCTAGGTTAGCTTGTTCATTCCTCTCTGTAAAAACTTAACTCGGCTTCATTTCAGAGTTAACACTTTCTACAATCATGATCTCATAAATGTAAATGCTTCTGGCGAGAAGTCTTCCCAGAGCAAGATGAAATTAGAATGTAAGTATTTTACAGTAATCTGAGCACTGTCCACCGCCACTGCATGCTGCTCGATTTTGAACGGCTGCCCAGACGGATGTTTTGTTTTTGAGATTCGGAACCTATTCTGCAGGCAAGGGATCAAACTGTTCTGGTCTATGAGAACTCATAATCTCTCCCCTAAGGGTATCTGCTGCTGTTATCTCATGTGGTTCTCTCTCTATCTCCTTCTCTCTTTCTTTCCCTTACACCCCTGAAAATGTATCTTTTTCACCCCCTCCCTCCCTCCCTCCCTCACTCTCTCACACACACACACACACACAAACTTCTCTCCCCCCTCTCTCCTCCAGGTAAGGTGTATTTCCTGAAGCGCTTTAAGAAGGTGAATTATTCGGAAGCAGTGAAGGCGTGCGTTCGTGATGGCTCCGTGGTGGCCAAGACGGGCCAGCTCTACGCTGCCTGGAAGATCCAGCTGCTGGACCGCTGTGAAGCTGGCTGGCTGGAGGACGCAAGCATCCGTTACCCCATCGTCAACCCACGTACCCGCTGCGGCGGGCCCCAACCGGGGGTCCGCCACCTGGGCTTCCCTGACCTGAAGTTCCGCCTCTACGGGGTCTACTGCTTCCGCAAGAATGAAGAGAGTGTTAATGGTGATGTGGTGAAGTCGACCCAGGGCCCAAGGAAGAGCAGCAAGGACATCCCCATGAACACCACCTCCACCAGAACCATGTAGAGAGAGAGAGAGACTGAGAGGAGGGTTAAGATCACTGCCCGTACAACATAGCTCCATCCATTGCTTTAGCTTAACAACATGGATAAACATCACTGACAACACATGCTAATTTGCAGGATTCACCAGTGAGGGAAAGCAACTGCTTTGTTCAATAAGGGGCGGAATCTTTATCTCTGGGATTTCTCCTGTCTGGTGTTAAACGAGGTGAAAGTTTGTTGAGAGCGTTCCGTGCGCCTTTCACTGTCTCAGAGAGGCTTAGCTAGTAACTGCAGCTGATCATCATTTCTCAGGCACATCAAGATTGGAAAGCCTTTCATTAAATAACTACATAGTTGACTATGTGTCTATTGGAGGCATGGAGAGAGGCCACAAGCATGATGGGGTCTCAGACTCCACAGTGTGTTCTGGTCTCAATGTGGCTTCATTTCCAGAGAAAAAGGCCCTTTGCGAGAGGCACTCGACTTCAAGCAGTGCCAGCCGGAGAGAGTCATATTAATTAGTGTGCAGTACAGACAGAGACAGAAAGACAGAGATAATTTACTATGTCTGTCTGAGTGTAATGAATGTAGCACATTAAGAGATCCTCTCTCTCAGAGGCCTGATTAGCAGAGACTTATGATGAGCTTTAAAACAGACTACTAATGCTTGATCAATCAAATCAAATCAAATGTATTTATATAGCCCTTCGTACATCAGCTGATATCTCAAAGTGTTGTACAGAAACCCAGCCTAAAACCCCAAACAGCAAGCAATGCAGGTGTAGAAGCACATTGGCTAGGGAAAACTCCCTAGAAAGGCCAAAACCTAGGAAGAAACCTAGAGAGGAACCAGGCTATGAGGGGTGGCCAGTCCATCTGTGAATGTTGCCAGTTGCCGGCATGATGCCCAAGCTTTGCCTGTCATGGCAGGGCACTGCTCAGAGGTGCCCTTTGAGTTCTACTGCACCCTCAGTCGCCTGCCTCTGGGCACAAACTAGTTTAATCAATTATGTTTCCATGTCATTTCACCAAAAATATGTAATGCGATGACGTTGAATCAACGTGAAAACTGGTTAGATTTGCAAAACGTCATCAACGTAAGGGAATTCTGTTTTTTTTCACCCAATTTTGAACATAAATCCAATGACTTGTGATTTTGTGTTTATTTCACATTAGTTGACAACTCAACCAAATGTAAATCAAAACTAGACATTGAAATGGTGTCTGTGCCGAGTGAGCAGTTGCCATGTTTGAGTAGAGCCAATTATTTAACATTATTTACCTCAGTAACTAACTAAGTACTGGCATGCCATACCAGAGCTCAATAAACATAGTAGCGAATATTGCACTTAGATATATTTTATGATGAAATGGTTAGTCTATAGCAAGCATGTTACACCTGGATGTGATTTTAGTATCTGGGGCTGAAGCTGAACTAACAGAACTATGTTATAGCTGCTTTAATAGCTGCTTAATTAACTCATATTTCTATGCAGCCATAATTATCGATTGCACTCTTTGTTCAATTGTGAAATAGCCCGATTTTAACTGTATTGATCATTATCTTGATGCATGAATGTATCTATAGTTAGGGCTATACGCTGACGCTGTGATACAAAAGTAACAAATGAGATCTTGACGTTGTTGTTAAGAAATTCTGATTCTGTGATATTCTGTCTTAGCATTTTCATCATCTCTACTGTGATATCCTAATAAACCAAACGAAATGAGACCGTATCAGTCGTCTTGAAGTGTTTGTTTCTGAGTAGCACTCGAGAGCAACACTTTGTGCACTGCCAACACAACAAAAGTGACAATGTCATTTCCATAGCAACAGTCTTAACGAACCCAAATCAAGTTCAAGGCAAACTAATAACATGAAATAATCATTCTGCTAAGTGATACATTTGAATAAAGCAAATTGGAATGATTGAGTGAGCTGTAGCTACATCCACGACAGCATAACCATGTTTGTTGAAACATTTGTTAAAGACACATTCAAATGCCATGAAGACATATTGTGAGTGTTTAAAAAAAAAAAACATTAGAACAGTGTTTATCAGCCATATCAATCTCTGCTATGAATTATAGGTCTACCGGCATAGAAACAAAAGGAATTAACAGAGGAGAAGCCCTGAGTCATATTGACATTTATATTTCAGGGGTGTTCATTATCTATTCCACATTTCAATATTGAAGTATGCCTGGCTGATCTTGTGTTGGTTCTTGAAATGCTTAAACTCAGAGGTGATTAAGTTATTCATATTTAACTACACAATGTTACAACTCATTTTATGGAAGGCAAATGAGACCGTCGGCTTTATTTTACTCCTGAATTATTATGACATCTTAAGGGTGCTATGCAAACGTTTCATATCAAATCAAATCAAATTGTATTTGTCACATGCGCCGAATACAACAGCTGTAGAACTTACAGTGAAATGTTTTAACCAACAATGCAGTTTTTTTTAAAGTAAGAAATAGAAGAGAGTGTTAAATGAATTAAAGAGCAGAAATAAAATAACATTGGCGAGGCTATATACAGGGGGTACCGGTACAGAGTCAATGTGCGGGGAGCACCGGTTAGTAGAGGTAATTGAGGTACTATGTACATGTAGGTAAAGTTATTAAAGTGACTAGGCATAGATAATAACAGAGTAGCAGCAGCGTAAAAGAGTGGGGGCAATGCAAATCGTCTTGGGTAGCCATTTGATTAGATGTTCAGGAGTCTTATGACTTGGGGGTGGAAGCTGTTTAGAACTTGGTGATGCCAAGGAACATGAAGCTCTCAACCTGCTCCACTACGGCCCCATCGATGAGACTGGGGGCAATGTCCTCCTTTTCCTGTAGTCCACAATCATTTCCTTTGTCTTGATCACAATGAGGGAGAGGTTTTTGTCCTTGCGCCACACGGTCAGGTCTCTGACCTCCTATAGACTGTCTCGTTATTGTTGGTGATCAGGCCTACCACTGTTGTGTCATCGGTTAACTTAATGATGGTGTTGGAGTCGTGCCTTGCCGTGCAGTCATGAGTGAACAGAGATTACAGGAGGGGACTGAGCATGCACCCCTTAGGGGCCCCCGTGTTGAGGATCAGATGTGTTGTTGCCTACCCTTACCACCTGGGGGTGGCCCGTCAGGAAGTCTTGGACCCAGTTGCAGAGGGAGCTGTTTAGTCCCAGGGTCCTTAGTTTAGTGATGAGCTTTGAGGGCACTATGGTGTTGAACGCTGAGCTGTAGTCAATGAATAGCATTCTCACATAGGTGTTCCTTTTGTCCAGGTGGGAAAGGGCAGTTTAGAGTGCAATAGAGATTGCACCATCTGTGGATCTGTTGGGGCGGTATGCAAATTGGAATGGATCCAGGGTTTCTGGGATAATGGTGTTGATGTGAGCCATGACCAGCCTTTCAAAGCACTTCATGGCTACAGACGTGAGTGCTACGGGTCAGTAGTCATTTAGGCAGGTTACCTTAGTGTTCTTGGGCACAGGGACTATGGTGGTCTGCTTGAAACATGTTGTTATTACAGACTCCGACAGGGAGAGGTTGAAAATGTCAGGGAAGACACTTGCCAGTTGGTCAGCTCATGCTCGGAGTAGACATCCTGGAAATCCGTCTGGCCCTTGTGAATGTTGACTTGTTTAAAGTGACCCCTTCGTGCGCCAATCCCATTAACGGGATTGATTTGACAACACCCAGTGAAATAGCAGCAAGCCAAATTCAAAAACAGAAATACTCATAATAATAATTGTATAAATCATACAAGTGTTATACATGATTTTAAAGATTAATTTCTTGTTCATCCGGCCACAGGTTCCAACTCTCGCAACATGACTATACATTATCTAATTAGTTACCTGTAAACTTGATCCAAACATTTCAAACAACTTTCTTAATCCAGCTTTAGGTATTTTTAAACGTAAATAATCGCTAAAATTTAAGACAGAATAAACTGTGTTCAACACCGGAGGAAAACAAAGTGGAGCGTGCTTTCAGGTCACGCGCCTCTAATGAACAGTACACTTCACTCGACCCTCGTTCTGAACAGGGATACTTCTTTATTACTCAAAGGAAAAACATCAACCAATTTCTAAAGACTGTTGACATCTAGTGGAAGCGATAGGAACTGCAAACAAGTGCCTTAGAATTCTTGATTCCCATAGAAAACTCATTAAAAAGAGAGTGACCTCAAAAAAGAAATTCCTGGATGGTTTGTCCTCTGGGTTTCGCCTGCCAAATAAGTTATGTTATACTCACAGACATAATTTTAACAGTTTTAGAAACTTTAGAGTGTTTCTATCCAAATCTACCAATTATATGCATATCCTAGCTTCTGGGCCTGAGTAGCAGGCAGTTTACTTTGGGCACACTTTTCATATAGACGTGAAAATAGTGCCCCCTAGCCTTAAGAAGTTTTAAAGGTCTTACTCACATCGGCTGCAGATAGCGTGATCAGACATTCGTCCGGGAACAGCTGATGCTTTTGTGCATGTTTCAGTGTTACTTGCCTTGAAGCAGGTATAGAAGTTATTTAGCTCAACTGGTAGGCTTCTGTCACGGGAGTGATCAATATGTCAAGGTTAACCAGAAAGATTCCAGCATCTACCTACTGCAAGTTAAGTAGGAACACTACCGTGGGGATTCAGGATGCTAGGTTTGGAGTGAGAGCTCAATAATAACACTAGTTTGAAGATTCTATCTAAACCAGGGATATTCCAGCAGCTGCCAAATATCAATAAAAGCATTGTTGACCAGGTTCTCATTAACTCTCAGAATGGGAACTGTGGAGAGAGCACAGGGATGGAGGAGCACGAGAGAGCAAACCATGACCCTTTTGCTCTCGAATGAATGAAAAGTGCTATTTTCATTTCATCAACCTCCTTTTTTTCCCTGGTTTAAAATGAAATGAGGTGACCCCCCAGAGAAAATACAGCAGAATCAGACAGTGCAGGCTTCCATTTGTGTCTCATTTATCAGCGTGTGACAGGGGTCAGGCCTTCATAAAGCTAGACTGAGATGAGAGAGGAGCCGTGGTGAAGGAGTGAGGGAGACCTGGGTCCCCCCACTCAGTTATGGTATGAGCCTGGGGGAGATTCCAGCACAACGCCTCTCCTAGGGTTAGGGTAAGTATACTGGTGGGCATCACCTACAGTACTGCACTCACTGGCAAACTTGTATGGAACCATCCAAAAACATTCCTTACACCAGGATACTTGAACTGGTGACTATCTGGGAGAATGAAGAAAAACGAGCACTCAGTTGCTGCGTAAGTCTGATTTATTGGCGGGACAAACAAACAATAGGGTTACTTTTCGTCATGAATCACCTTCATCAGCGCCTTCTATGGAACCTTACCTTGGCTTTCAGTGTGACGTGATCACATGACGCACTTCCTTGTTGTTGTGCTTTTGCACTGTAAATACACAGACTTTACCCATCGGCACTCTTGTATAGAACTCCACCTTTCAGTAGTTGTCACATAACTCTTTTCTATAAAATTGTACGCGTTGTGCATTATAACAAGGGAGAAGTATGGTGAGTGCTCAGTTAGAACCGGATCCTGCCGGAACAGGATCTAGCACCTCTCAGTTTTGGATTGTTTCATTACTGGGACCTATTTGCCAGGATCCTGTACCTTTTGTGGCATGAAACATACTTTTCACTGTTTGCAATGTCCAAATTTGAATTAGAGTTAATTCAAGTTATCTCCTCTGTAATTCTCCTGTGTGAAAACGTAGATTTTCTAATAATTGATTCAGGTTGGTCCAACCCGGGTTTATGATTTGCGCAACACCAACTCGTGGCAGCTGCTGTGGTGCGAGAGAGAAGTGTCCCTGTATCCTTTCTCGCACAGAACTAGAATGTGGTTCACTTTCTATGATCTCTTCCCCTCTCTCTGTTCTGATAGACATGAGCCTGCAACTACCATCTCTCCAGAGTTGTACTTCATCATTTATTTCCTTATATACTGAACAAAAATATAAAGCAACACATAAAGTTTTGGTCCCATGTTTCATGAGCTGAAATAAAAGATCCCAGAAATGTTCCAAATGCACGAAAATCTTATTTCTCTCAAATTTGGAGCACAAATTTGTTTACCTCCATGTTAGTGAGCATTTCTCTTTTGCCAAGATAATCCACCTGACAGGTGTGGCATATCAAGAAGCTGATTAAACAGCATGATCATTACACAGGTTCACCTCATGCTGGGGACAAAATAGAAGGCCACTCTAAAATGTGCAGTTTTGTCACACAACACAATGCCACAGAGGTCTCAAGTTTTGAGGGAGTGTGCAATTGGCATGCTGGAATGTCCACCAGAGCTGTTGCCAGAGAATTGAATGTTAATTTCTCTACCAATGTATATAATTTTTTGGCAGTACGTCCAACCGGCCTCACAACTGCAGACCGCATGTAACACACCAGCCCAGCACCTCCACACCCGGCTTCTTCACCTGCAGGATCATCCGAGACCGGCCATCCGGACAGCTGATGAAACTGAGGAGTATTTCTGTCTGTAATAAGGCACTTTTGTGTGGGAAAACTCATTCTGATTGGCTGGGCCAGGTTCCCCAGTGGGCCCACTCACTTGAGAGCCAAGCCCACCCATGGCTGCACCCCTGTCCAGTGAAATCCATAGACTAGGGCCTAATGAATGTATTTCAATTGATGGATTTCCTTATATGTCAACTCAGTAAAATCGTTGAAATTGTCACATGTTGCGTTTATATTTTTGTTCAGTATAAAACGAGAGCATAGGCTTTTTTTTTCATAGGCCATCGCCGGTGACTGAGCTGGGCACAATTGGGTGAGTCAGTGAAACTGGAAATCTTTTTTTAGGGCTATAATTTCCCCCTTATATTGTATAATATTTGTGTCTCCTCCACACACTTAGGCATAGGCTATTGATGGAATCAAGACGAGGTCGTTTTTAATGATCTCACATTCTCAGTTTTCCAGTGTAAAATTAGCCTGACATTTCAATAATTTGTGCGGTATTAAAAACATTCTGCTAGTCTTCAGTCATGTAAAATGACATAGAATTGCATGAAATGCGTTTATAAAAGGCCCACATTTTCCCGGACCCTAGGCTACAAATGCAAATCTACTCTACTGCTCTTGTCAAGGCCACTACCCAAAATGCAACGATATACATGCACTGCTTTATTATAAAAGGGGATTTTCCGGTACCTCAGAGCTCCCGAGGTCACCTCCCTCTCACGCTCACTTTTTGTACCGGCACCTTCCAATTTACAAATTAAGCACTGAGTATGGCAAGTCCTTTTACGTTTCAGACCCGTGACTTGTTATGATTGACACCACAAACACAGAGACAGACATGGATAACATTGACTCATGGAAAATGGCATCAAATTGTACCCTATTTTCCCCACGAACTTCCCTGATGCTAGATGCTGGGACATATTACGCATTATAACTATTTGGTTAGTGGAGATGAATAATTGGTTAAATTGCTATAAAAAAAAAACGTTCTCCTGGAGCGTCGGTATTTAAATATGCAGCTATGCTGAGGTAATTGAAGTTGTTAACCATCTAATGGGGCGTTGTGGGGAAAATGAATGTGAATTCACGTTGGGCTCGTCATTTAGGTCTCCAGATGAAAGAATGCTGCGTCTGTTTGCTTAGCTCCCCGCCCTGAGTCGGCCGTGTGAGTCCTGCTGTTGGTTGTGATTGGAAGCTGTCAAACGCACAGATCAAGAGTGATCACGCTGCTTTTGCTTGCTAGACTGTTTCGAGAATCCCAGATTGGGTCGGCAGAGAGTAGCAGGAGGTTAATGAAACAATTCAAAACCTTTTTTCTGCAGGAAGGAGGCGCTGTATGTGTTTGTGTGTTTGGGGGAGCACATGGCGAGAAGAGGAGGAAGAGACAGCCTCAGCAGAAACACAAGAGGGTGAGAGAGAGAGGGAGAGAGAGCGGGAGGGGGGGTGAGAGAGGGGGATGTAGAACGAGGTGGAACTCAGACTGACTCGAGGCTAGCAGGTCTTGTGCAGGAATAGGTAGGGAAGATGCAGTGAAAGCTAGTGTGTTCCTATTGGAAAACAGGGAATTGAGTAGCTCCATAGGTGTGTACCACTGACCCCATATATCTCCATCCTCACCACAGCTACAGCCTCACAAAGAGTATCTAACTATATATATATGCAGTTGAAGTTGGAAGTTTACATACACTTAGGTTGGAGTTATTAAAACTCGTTTTTCAACCAATCCACAAATTTCATGTTAACAAACTATAGTTTTGGCAAGTCGGTTAGGACATCTACTTTGTGCATGACACAAGTGATTTTTCCAACAATTGTTTACATACAGATTATTTCACTTATAATTCACTGTATCACTATTCCAGTGGGTCAGAAGTTTACATACATTATGTTGACTGTGCCTTTAAACAGCTTGGAAAAGTCCAGAAAATTATGTCATGGCTTTAGAAGCTTCTGATAGGCTAATTGACATAATTTGAGTCAATCGGAGGTATACCTCTTGATGTATTTCAAGGCCTACCTTCAAACTCAGTGTCTCTTTGCTTGACATCATGGGAAAATCAAAGAAATCAGCCAAGACCTCAGAAAAAAATTGTAGACCTCCACAAGTCTGGTTCATCCTTGGGAGCAATTTCCAAATGCCTGAGGGTTCCACGTTCATCTGTACAAACAATAGTACGCAAGTATAAACACCATGAGACCACGCAGCTGTCATACCGCTCAGGAAGGAGCGTTCTGTCTCCTAGAGATGAACGTACTTTGGTGCAAAAAGTGCAATCAGTCCCAGTACAACAACAAATTACCTTGTGAAGATGCTGGAGGAAACAGGTACAAAAGTATCTATATCCACATTAAAATGAGTCCTATATCAACATAACCTGAAATGCTTCTCAGCAAGGAAGAAGCCACTGCTCCAAAACCGCCATAAAAAGCCAGACTATGGTTTGCAACTGCACATAGGGACAAAGATCGTACTTTTTGAAGAAATGTCTTCTTGTCTGATAAAACAAAAATACAACTGTTTGGCCATAATGATCATCGTTATGTTTGGAGGAAAAAGGGGGATGCTTGCAAGTGGCAGCATCATGTTGTGGGGATGCTTTGCTGCAGGAGGGACTGGTGCACTTCACAAAATAGATGGCTTCATGAGGAAGGAAAGTTTTGTGGATATATTGAAGCTACATCTCAAGACATCAGTCAGGAAGTTGAAGCTTAGTCACAAATGGGTCTTCCAAATGGACAATGACCCCAAGCATACTTCCAAAGTTGTGGCAAAATAGTTTAAGGACAACAAAGTAAAGGTATTGGAGAGGCCATCGCAAAGCCCTGACCTCAATCCCATAGAAAATGTGTGGGCAGAACTGAAAAAGTGTGTGTGAGCAAGGAGGCCTACACACCTGACGCAGTTACATATACTAATTGAGTGTATGTAAACTTCTGACCCACTAGGAATGTGATGAAAGAAATTAAAGCTGAAATAAATAATTTTCTCTACTATTATTCTGACATTTCACATTCTTAAAATAAAGTGGTGATCCTAACTGACCTAAGACAGGGAATTTTTACTAGGACTAAATATCAGGAATTGTGAAAAACTGAGTTTAAATGTATTTGGCTAAGGTGTATGTAAACTTCCGACTTCAACTGTATATATACAAAAGTTATGTGGACACCCCTTCAAATTAGTGGATTTGGCTATTTCAGCCAATCCCCTCGCTGACAGGTGTATAAAATCGAGCACACAGCCATGCAATCTTCATAGACAAACTTTGGCAGTAGAATGGCGTTACTGAAGAGCTCAGTGACGTTCAACGTGGCACCATCATAGGATGCCACCTTACCAACAAGTCAGTTAGTCAAATTTCTGCCCTGCTAGAGCTGCACCAGTGCTGTTATTGTGAAGTGGAAATGTCTAGGAGCAACAACTGCTCAGCCGCGAAGTGGAAGGCCACACAAGCTCACAGAATGGGACTGCCGAGTGCTGAAGCGCGTAACCCGTAAAAATTGTCTGTCCTCGGTTGCAACACTCACTACAGAGTTCCAAACTGTCTCTGTAAGCAACATTAGCAGAAGAACTGTTCGTCGGGAGCTTCATGAAATGGGTTTCCATGGCCGAGCAGCCGCACACAAACCTAAGATCACAATGCGAAATGTCAAGTGTCAGCTGGAGTGGTGTAAAGCTCACCGCTATTGGACTCCAGAGCAGTGGAAACGCATTCTCTGGAGTGATGAATCACGCTTCACAATCTGGCAGTCCGAAGGACACATCTGGGTTGATGCCAGGAGAACGCTACCTGCCCGAATGCATAGTGCCAACTGTAAAGTTTGGTGGAGGAGGAATAATGGTCCGGGCTGTTTTTCATGGTTGGGTCTAGGCCCCTTAGTTCCAGTGAAGGGAAATCTCAACGCTACAGCAAACAGTGACATTCTAGACGATTCTGTGCTTCCAACATTGTGGCAAAAGTTTGGGGAAGGCCCTTTCCTGTTTCAGCATGACAATGCCCCCATGCACAAAGCGAGGTCCATACAGAAATGGTTTGTCAAGATTGGTGTGGGAGAACTTGACTGGCCTGCACAGAGCCCTGACCTCAACCCCATCGAACACCTTTGGGATGAATTGGAAAGGCGACTGCAAGCCAGGCATAATCGCCCCAACATCAGTAACCGACCTGCAGCAATGTGCCAACATCTCATGGAAAGCCTTCCCAGAAGAGTGGAGGCTGTTATACGAATGAGATGTTCAACAAGCAGGTGTCCACATACTTTGGTCATGTAGTGTATTTTGGAGCTCATCAAAACATGAATATACAGAGTTACTGAGATGATATTGAACTGGGATCATGACCCTAGCTCTGATCTGGGCATATCATTGTCCTGATCTACTGATAGCCCACTACAGCCATAAAGCCTGTCTAGTGATTCACAGTGTGAAGCCTAATACTACACTTCTCCTACTCGATCCCACATATCATGTTATGCCTTGCCAGAACAAGAGGTCTGCAATTAACAAAGTACATCTATCCTCCATCTATGGAACAGCGGGATACAAGTCAAGAAGTAGGCCTAAGAGCAAAAGAAAATGCACAAAAGTAAAATACACACCCAAAGTGTGAACATCCTGTTGTAAAGTGATGCGGTAAGCTGCTTAATACAGTCAGATTTCCGGATCATCACTCGTAGAAACACAACAATACAACTGGGGGAGCAGCCGCCTGAGAGAGCCAGCCCGGCTGGCTCAGGATGACGCTTCGCTTGCTTTGCGTCTCGAAAAGCTATTAGCGGCTGATGCTTCGCCATCTGTGCAGACATCATTATCGTTGTGAATGCAGTTGCACTGGTGAAGCTTAGAGGACTGGCCTATTGATCAAAGTAGCTGTGGGAAAGATAAACAGACTTAAGATGGATATTAAACTTTTTATTCGGCTAAGCTGTAGGGCTCACCAATTGTTGGGAGAAGCTACTGGGGCTGACTCCATCGCAGAGAAAGAGTAAAAGTCTTTGTTTATGTTGCTAAACGTTGGGTTTTTAGTGAGATGAAAGGTTAGTGAAAGGTTATCGTTGATTGGCTATGCCAGCCAAATGGCCAGTGTACAGACACAGAAACAAGATTAGTGTGATTAGGGAAGAATGTTTGTTGTTTATCCACTGTCACTGATCTCAGTCCTGGGACATATTTCGCTGATCACAAGCAAGGTCAGAGGTTATGGATGGTGTATGCAGAAAATACTGTTCAAACCTGTCTTCAGTAAAACATACAGAGAAGAGAACAACGGCCTCAACCACGAAACAAGCTGCCTTGGTATCAATCAGGGGCGCAACTTTCACATGCCCCCCCCCACATTCTGAAATTATATTTTTGTCCCCCCCCAGTTGTCATTGTCAATGTGATACAAAACGAGGCAACGGTTGGGTAGGCTGTTTGAAGTGTTTATCATCACTGGATAAAAATGTTCATTACAATAATAATAATTATGCCCCCCCACTTCTAAAAACAAAGTTGCGCCCCTGGTTTTAATGCTTCTGGAATGCAAACATACCGTCTGGACTACAGAGGTATAATGTTACACAGGCCTCGACAGCTACAGTATATGACTCATGTGATGGATAAATGCTGGAAGTGGCTGCTCCAAACCCAGAGCTGTTATTGTGTGGAAGGAGAACTGAAGGTCATGTTCGATACTGCATTAAGTGAACTCCTCAGCAGCCTTCCTAATGAGTCCTGCATGTCCTTGGAACTCGTACAGCCTACCAAACATCACACACGCTTTATAGTGTCTCAGAAATCTCTGAAAACAACTTTTCCAGTGATTACTCATTCAAAACACAGAACGGGTTGTACAGATAGACACATGGCTAAGGCACCAATGGTAAGGCTTGATGCAGCACTGAGGTAAAAAACTATAGGGGGAAAGGTCAAAACTATCGGGGGAGAGAGAGAAGTGTCTAGCAGTACAAAGACAGGAGAGGCAATTGTCTTGAAACATATCAGCTATCCCTAATTATTATTCTGGTCATCATTGTTGGATGTCCTTGTTTTTCAGTATGTTCCGTTTGCCATTTTGAGGACGTTGCAGCAAACCGAGAACAAGACAACGTGGTGTTTTCTGAATGATTCACACACACAAACACGTGCAGCCATATCTTTCTCACACTCCGTCCCTTCTTTTCTCTACTTTCAGCAGATGTCTGGAGAGACCTGCTCAATAACTTGTGCTAGTTTAGTCAGTAGTATTGATTTCTCTGCATTGGAGAAATGTATTCCTTTGAGAGAGAGAAAAACATATCTGTATTCTTTGCAAAGCTACAGTTTGCTCGAGGCTTTAATGAAACAAATGACTTACTTTGCATGTACACCCACGTCTGTTTGTATTTGGACAGTGATGCTAAAATGGTACATTTGTCTCCATACTCCAGCATTTGGGATTTGAGATCACCTTTTACTTGAGGGTATTTCCATACATATCTGTTTCATCGTTCAGAAATGAAAGCACGTTAAAGATGTTGTCCCTCCATTTGAAGATGTCAACTGTTTGGACAAATTTCACTTATAGTGTACAAAAGAGGTCAAAAGTTTAGTCTTTGGTCCCATATTCCTAGCACACAATGACTACATCAAGCTTGTGACTCTATAAACGTGTTGGCATGTTTGTTTTCGTTGTGTTTTGGGTTACAGTGCCTTTGGAAAGTATTCAGACCCCTTGACTTTTTCTACATTACGTTACAGCCTTTTTCTAAAATTGATTTTTTTAAAATCCTCAGCAATCGACACAAAATAACCCATAATGGTGAAGCAAATACAGGTTTTTAGAAATATTTGCACATTTATAAAAAAATAAAATACAGAAATACCTTATTTACATAAGTACATAAGTAAGTACATTTAAACGTGTTAACCCTCGCAGGGCTCGCAAGGCTGCAGGCCCAGACGGCATCCCCAGCCGCGTCCTCAGATCATGCGCAGACCAACTGGCTGGTGTATTTACGGACATATCCCAGTCTGCTCCCTATCCCAGTCTGCTGTTCCCACATGCTTCAAGAGGGCCACCATTGTTTCTGTTCCCAAGAAAGCTAAGGTAACTGAGCTAAATGACTACCGCCCCGTAGCCCTCACTTCCGTCATCATGAAGTGCTTTGAGAGACTAGTCAAGGATCATATCACCTCCACCCTACCTGAGACCCTCGACCCACTCCAATTTGCTTACCGCCCCAATAGGTCCACAGACGACTCAATCGCAACCACACTGCCCTAACCCATCTGGACAAGAGGAATACCTTTGTGAGAATGCTGTTCATCGACTACAGCTCAGCATTTAACAACTGGATTTCCTGACGGGCCGCCCCCAGGTGGTGAGAGTAGGTAGCAACATCTCCACCCCGCTGATCCTCAACACTGGTGCTCCACAAGGGTGCATCTGAGCCCTCTCCTGTATTCCCTGTTCACCCACAACTGTGTGGCCATGCACGCCTCCAACTCAATCATCAAGTTTGCGGACGACACTACAGTGGTAGGCTTGATTACAGTGGCCTCCATCATTCTTAAATGGAAGAAGTTTGGAACCACCAAGACTCTTCCTAGAGCTGGCCACCTGGCCAAACTGAGCAATCGGTGGAGAAGGGCCTTGGTCAGGGAGGTGACCCGATGGTCACTCTGAATGAGCTCTAGAGTTCCTCTGTGGAGATGGAAGAACCTTCCAGAAGGACAAGCATCTCTGCAGCTCTCCACCAGTCAGGCATTTATGGTAGTGTGGCCAGACAGAAGCCACTCCTCAGTAAAAGGCACATGACAGTCCACTCTGAGTTTGCCAAAAGGCACCTAAAGACTCTCAGACCATGAGAAACAAGATTCTCTGGTCTGATGATACCTGGCACCATCCCTACAGTGAAGCATGGTTTCAGCATCATGATGTGGGAATGTTTTTCAGTGGCAGCGACTGGGAGACTAGTCAGGATCGAGGCAAAGATGAACAGAGAAAAGTACAGAGAAATTCTTGATGAAAACCTGCTCCAGAATGCTCAGGACCTCAGATTGGTGCGAATGTTTACCTTCCAACAGGACAATTGCCCTAAGCACACAGCCAAGACAATGCAGGATTGGCCTCGAGACAAGTCTCTGAATGTCCTTGAGTGGCCCAGCCAGAGCCCAAACTTGAACCCGATCGAACAGCTCTGGAGAGACCTGAAAATATCTGTGCGGCAACTCTCCCCATCCAACCTGACAGAGCTTGAGAGGATCTGCAGAGAAGAATGGGAGAAACTCCCCAAATACAGGTGTGGCAAGCTTGTAGCATCATACCCAAGAAGTCTCAAGGCTGTGCCAAAGGTGTGTAATGGGTGCGTGCTGGTGGCAGGGAAGTCAGGCGCAGGAGAGTGAACTTGGTATAAACGGAGCAGTTTAATAAAAATGTTTAAAAACTCCGGAAACCAACATATACAAAATAAAATAAGAGGGTGCAAAACCCATCGCACACCAGAACATAACTATCACCAAACATACAACAAACAATCACCGACAAGGACATGAGGGGAAACAGAGGGTTAAATACACCCCATGTAATTGATGGGATTGGAACCAGGTGTGATGGAAGACAAAACCAATGGAAAATGAAAAATGGATCAGTGATGGCTAGAAGGTCGTTGACGTCGACCGCCAAACATCGCCCGAACAAGGAGAGGGACCGACTTCGGCGGAAGTCGTGACAAGGTGCTTCATCAAAGTACCGAGTAAAGGGTCTGAATACTTATGTAAATGTGATATTTCATTTATTTATTTATTTAAAAATAAATTAGCAAACATTTCTAAAAACCTGTTTTTGCTTTGTCATTATGGCTACTGTATGTAGATTGATGGGGGAAATGTTTTAGAAATCCATTTTAGAATAAGGCTGTAATGTACCAACATGTGGAAAAAGTGAAGGGGTCTGAATACTTTCCAAAGGCACTGTATGTTTTGCCCAATAGGAACTGAATCTGCAAAGCTGTCCACACACAGCATGTCATTGTCTGTGGTGTACAGTACCAGATGAACATCCAAGCATCGAAACAACCAACACACCGAATATAACGGGTCCAATCAACGTTTTTTAATGATCATTTGTCCCGTAAAGAATATCTTACAATGTGACAGGACTGGAATTCATAAGAACATCAATAAATACGGATTAATACTTGAGGACCAGATTCACTCAGCCAGTCACGTCATCGTCATCGTCACACAGTCGTATCTGTGCTTGTGCCGTCGGTCCCTGTAGCGCTGGTGCGTCCCGGGGGAGGCGATGTGCTGTCAGAACTGTAATGTGACACTTCAGGCTTCCCAAAGGAACGTCTCCTTTTGATGATGCGTCAGCAGCGGCCGTGTCTCTCCCGTCTGTCTGGTGAACGGGAGCATTGGGAGCTGTATGAATAAGGTCCATGGAGTCCAAGCAACAAACACGCCAAGAGTTTAAAGGATTTTGGAAAAAAGTCCCACAGATTATTTACATCACAGAGAGGAGAAGAGGAGGAGTGGAGAGGGGTGCTTTGTGGTCTCGGCTACTACGCGTCTGGACCCCTTGTTTTCCATTCTCTCCGCTTGTAGCTTCCTTCCTATAAGAGTACTGGTTTCTTGACAGTGACAAAATGTTAACTCAGTTTATAGTATGCAACGCTCTACTGTACTGTACTGTATGGAACCATATACAAAAAGGGGAAATTAGCTCTTAACAGCTAATGCTTAGAAATCATTTTAACATTCCAGATAAAACTAATTCTGGGCTATCAAGGGGATTGTACATCAATTAGGACAGATTATAAACTAACATGTCAACATGGTTCCCATATCTATGCACGAAGAATACCTAGTGTTGGTAGATATGGGTAACATTTTCTATGCTATGGGAATATCATGTTAAACAAAAGGAATTGATCTTGGGGTCAAAACAACCACACAAACACACACAATGTCAAAAGGGCGTTCTAGAGTTAAAACACACGGGGAGAGAGAACAACCCAAATTAAAATGAACCATGAAAGGAAAGAGTTCAAAAAGCCAGCTTACAAAGACACTGATGAGGGTAGCTAACAATAAGCAAATATGCAGTAAGCCTATCAAGTCATGCTGCCAGTCTCACAGACAACCTAACTCGTACCTCAGACAGACTAACCATGAAATCAACGAGCCATCTCAGTGACAGCAGATGCAATAGTCATTCCCCAGTCTGATCAGTTTGTCATTGTCAGAAGGTTAACATCTGATATGGGTAGTATACAGTTGTACGTAGAATACATTCTCTCATAAAAACAACCACATTATCATATGTACTATAGCTGGTCTGGCTTTATAGAGTAAATATCATTACCCTTGACTTGAGACCTCTCCCAGGGTTAATATCATAACAGGTGACACATTACCCTCTAGCAGTCAGAAAGCAGGTTTCCTCACCACAGGACCGCGGCTATGCTGAGAATCCCATTGGTTGATGGCCTTGAGCCAGTCCTGACACAGTGGTGTTTCTGATGCCTCTGCTGCTACAGAGCTGTCATCTCATTCACCAGCACACTGCGGTAGAAAGCAGCTTGTAATGAGATGACAGTGACCTACAGTAGAGAGCCGTGTTGCGGTTTAGTGTCGGGATTACCTGCCCTTACTGGGCTACTGGCGACCAGCACCGAGAGGAGGGGAGAGGAGAGAGAGGACAGGAGGCATGAAATGAGGACAGGAGAGGAGGCGAGAGGAGAGAGAGGACAGGAGGCATGAAATGAGGACAGGAGAGGAGGCGAGAGAAGAGAGAGGACAGGAGAGGAGAGAGAGGACAGAAGGCGTGAAATGAGGACAGGAGAGGAGGCGAGAGAGAGAGAGAGGAGAGGAGAGGAGAGAGAGGACAGAAGGCATGAAATGAGGACAGGAGAGGAGGCGAGAGAAGAGAGAGGACAGGAGAGGAGAGAGAGGACAGAAGGCGTGAAATGAGGACAGGAGAGGAGGCGAGAGGAGAGAGAGGACAGGAGGCGTGAAATGAGGACAGGAGAGGAGGCGAGAGGAGAGAGAGGACAGGAGGCGTGAAATGAGGACAGGAGAGGAGACGAGAGGAGAGAGAGGACAGGAGGCGTGAAATGAGGACAGGGGAGGAGGCGAGAGGACAGGAGGTGTGAAATGAGGACAGGAGAGGAGGTGAGAGGAGAGAGAGGACAGGAGCGTGAAATGAGGACAGGAGAGGAGGCGAGAGAGGTCTAGGCAGAGAAGGAGAGAGGAGAGGAGATGAGTGGTGGTTCCTGGCTGTTCCGCGGACACTGGCTCGTTTTCTGTTTAGCTGTTCTAAGAACAATCTCCACTCATCCACCTATGCTCATCTCATATTTGTTTGCTATGCATGCTTTCCTAATACTAGTAATACTAGTAATACACACACACACACCCTCTGTTTATACTAAAGTAGTGTATGTAGTCATTGATGGATGCTTGCTGCTAACACAGGGCTCAGATGAACTAGAGGTACTCACTCCCTGCTCCTCTCTGCTCCTGCCACACTCCTGTCCTCCTTCTCACACTCCTACAACAGTGTAAATACAAAAGGGCAAAGTTCTGCATCATTACAGCTTGTGCTTCAGAAAACTAACAGTTTCCTTCCTCTCCGGCTGCTCGTCTGTTGCTACCCGAGACAGACGACAGAAAGTGAACTTCTCCATTGCTCTAACCCTCTGATCCAATCACATGCTACCTGACTGCGCATCCACTCATCCACACACTCACGGTTTGCCGACCATGCAGAGATATAGATACTGCTCTGACGTAGTTCTAAGAAGATCTCTCTCTATATGAGTATGCATCTGTGTGTTTCTGTAGACTACCCCCCCCCTTCTCTCTCTCTATATATGAGTATACATCTGTGTTTCTGTAGACTACCCCCCCCTTCTCTCTCTCTATATATGAGTATGCATCTGTGTGTTTCTGGAGACTACCCCCCTTCTCTCTCTATGTATGAGTATGCATCTGTGTGTTTCTGTAGACAACCCCCCCCCTCTCTCTCTATATATGAGTATGCATCTGTGTGTTTCTGTAGACAAACCCTCCCTCCCTCCCTCCTCCCTCCCTCCCTCCCTCCCTCCCTCCCCCCCTCCTCCTCTCTCTCTCGCTCTCTCTATATGAGTATGTATCTGTGTGTTTCTGTAGACTAACCTCCCCCCTCTCTCTCTCCCCCTCCCTCCCTCCCTCCCTCCCTCCCTCCCTCCCTCCCTCCCTCCCTCCCTCCCTCCCTCCCTCCCTCCCTCCCTCCCTCCCTCCCTCCCTCCCTCCCTACAGGGAAACCAGAGCCTGTGTGATCAGAATGGCTCCGTAGCAATTAAGGTGAAGTGCTGGCTATAGCCTAAAGAAGAAGCCCAGATGGTTGTGAAGCCATTCCTCCTGCAGGCGTGCCGACCATGCCATGCAGCAGACAGCTGTGGGCGACCTCTGTTGTTTAGTGACTCGTCTTCATAATTAAGGCTCATCGCGATGAAGTAGCGATCCCATCGTCCCAGCCGTCTGCCTGCCTTCAGGGCATCAGACGGCAGAGCTGGAGAGTGGGTGAGAGGGAGAGTGGTAGAGAGGGAGAGTGGGAGAGTGGGTGAGAGGGAGAGTGGTAGAGAGGGAGAGTGGGTGAGAGGGAGTGTGGGTGAGAGGGAGAGTGGGTGAGAGGGAGAGTGGGTGAGAGGGAGAGTGGTAGAGAGGGAGAGTGGGTGAGAGGGAGAGTGGGTGAGAGGTAGAGTGGTAGAGAGGGAGAGTGGTAGAGAGGGAGAGTGGGTGAGAGGGAGAGTGGTAGAGAGGGAGAGTGGGTGAGAGGGAGAGTGGGTGAGAGGGAGAGTGGTAGAGAGGGAGAGTGGGTGAGAGGGAGAGTGGGTGAGAGGGAGAGTGGTAGAGAGGGAGAGTGGGTGAGAGGGAGAGTGGGTGAGAGAGAGGGTGCTGTCTGGAGCTGGAGAAAGGGCGGCTCTGTGTGTGTGTGTGTTCGAAGTTGAAGCGAGGACGTATATGTTTATGAGGGGTGTAAGCACGTGGGTATGTGTCAGAGAAAGAGAGAGTGTCGGATAGGGAAAGAGAGGGCTAGAGAGTGTCAGATAGGGAAAGAGAGGGCTAGAGAGTGTCAGATAGGGAAAGAGAGGGCTAGAGAGTGTCAGATAGGGAAAGAGAGGGCGAGAGAGTGTCAGATAGGGAAAGAGAGGACTAGAGAGTGTCAGATAGAGAAAGAGAGGGCGAGAGAGTGTCAGATAGGGAAAGAGAGGGCGAGAGAGTGTCAGATAGGGAAAGAGAGGGCGAGAGAGTGTCTGATAGGGAAAGAGAGGGCGAGAGAGTGTCAGATAGGGAAAGAGAGGGCGAGAGAGTGTCAGATAGGGAAAGAGAGAACATTTGTTTCTATGATGGAGAGACAGTATGTGCCTGGAGAGTCTGTGTGCATCGGAGCAAGCTGACACCATCCACAGAGCACAGTGAGCTGAGTTGACCCATTGCTCCAGGAGATCCACCAATAAGCAGCTGGTCTGGTGCAGTGATAACAGCAGCCTCCTAGACTAGAGGATGACTGACAGCCAGCCAGACACATAGGTCGGCCTACCCCTACACTCCATCTCTACTCCTTAATCATAGCCAACATCTGTCTAGCCCAGGCTTGATCTCAGCAGAGTCTCGGTTTGTTCGTTTTACACTTCTGTCCACCTTGTGTGAGAGAGATCCAATCACCTCTTCATATGTGTTCTTCCTGTCACACACGCACTCCGTCCCTCGTACTACTGTAAGAGACAGACACATACTGTCCCGCTTAACCCCATAGTAGTTATAGTCATCACGGTATCTTTAGGATAATCTCAGCTGATTTAAATGCCTAAGGAGCCCCCACCCACCCACGGTCAATCCATTGTCTGGAATGGGAGACGGGAGAGAAAGAAAAGCCGATAGTAGACTGACATCTAAAAGACGTGAGGAGCGTGAGGAGCTGTGACAGGCCTGTGGCTCCCCGTCTGTCAGAGCAAAGCCCCTGTCATCACAGCCAGGGCCAAAGGTCACGATGATAACCTCTTCATTAATTAAGCATGCTTTAAGGGAGATGAATTGTACTGATATTGGAGCTTGCTCTCTTTTCTCTCTTTCAGGCCCTGTCTGTGTCATTGACAAGGTGGATAAAGGGATGAGGATGAAAGACAAGGGAGAGAGGAAGAGAGGAGGAAGAGAGGAGGGAGAGACAGAGAGAGAGAGAGAAAGGAAGAGGGGGGGGCGTAAGCTCAGAGGAATTGCGTAAAGGCGATAAAGGAGCTTTCGAGAATCAGTCGGATCGTGCAGTAAAAATAAAACATGTCTCCTTTTTCTACCCGCTGCAAGAGAGAAGAGATGGCAGCACAGGTCTTATCCCAGCCGGCTCCGGGCTGCAGCAGACAGGACAGCTCTGTTTAAAACCATGTGTTTCCTGGTACCATTCTGAACCACTGGTCCAGAAATACAAGGGTGTTTTATCTCTTTTAACCGTCCCAAATGTTTCTAGAATTTTCTATGGGCCCTGTCGCTGTCACTGTCGCCCACACACAAACCTCACTGAGACTGGCCTCTGAACCCAGCCACCACAACTCTGGATCTCTGTATTTAAAGCCAGATCCATACACTAGGACATTAGCTCAGCTTACTCCTCCTCGGGTGGGGCAGAGTGTGTGTTCATCCCGGCATTATGCCCCCATCTGCACTACTTTAAAAAGATAATTATGGGGCCAGCTCTGTACCCGCCGGCTGCAGAGAGAGCCCTGTCATCTCTCTGTTTGATGTGCTGGAGAACGGGGCGACTGCAATTAAGAGTCCGAATTCCCTGCTCTTCTCTCTCTATTCCTCCCCCTCTCCTTTTCTCTCTCTGACAGTCTGACAGAACAATTTCTCCTCAGCGGGCCAGAGTAGTAGAACTCCAAAATGGAAGACGAACAGACCATTGACACCGGGACACAGACGGAATATGAGAGCGTGGTGATGGGTATGAGAGAATTCTGATGAAGGATCATTGCCTAATAGCTAGCTGGGAAACCAGACTTAGAGAGGCTAGTCATAATCTGGCCTATTCTGGGTTGGGTTTCTCGACTCCTTTACTAGTAGTGAAGCAGGAACACAGAATGACTTAGAAAGGAAACACATACAGTAGGATGATAATTGTTAGGAGAAACATGGACTGCCACTACGGGGAGAAGTTTGAGCTTCTGGATCGAGGCTAACTGCGCTTTCTCGGTTTTCCTCTATACCCAGTTAAAAGTGACCGTCGTAACAATGATGAGATACAATGCTAGTCGATCGAAACCAGTAGAACTGCCTGTGTCAAAGAAAGCACGTAGTTAAATCTGTTCAGAATAACTGTTGTAGGTCATTGAGCAAAAGGTCTTCCAAAGAGCTAACCAAAAACAGCAAAGTCAAGAAATACAGTCAGACAACACATCTGTTAAAAACAAGGTTCGAACGAACAATTGAAAAACATGGATTGCATGTTAATGTATTCTCCGACTCTTCTGGTTCGATACAGGATTTTCTGATGTTGTCACTATTTACAGTTTGTACTAAACCTCCTCCACGATCGTTAATGTAAAAATAGAAGGAAACAAAAGAAACCTCTTAAGATTTGAACAGGTGAGCAAAGCCCCATATCCTGGGTCCTCATTGACTTGATAAAAGTAGGCCGGGAGGGAGGGAGGTGGGGGAAGGGAGGGAGGGAGGGGGGGGGGGGAGGGGGAGGGAGGGAGACAGAAAAGAAAAGCAGTGAAAGTAAAGAAGAGTACAAAGAGATTGTTATTGTCTCAGTGAGGCCTAGCAGTCGGCTGTCAGGCCTCAGAGTTGAGTATGATACAGGCTGGCTCTGGGAGCCAGGTTGTGGGGTCAGGAACAGGGCAGGAGAGGGGGTAGAGAGGGGTAGAGGAGGGAGACTGGGCAGCGAGGCGAGGTTCAGGCAGTGGACGTTTTTGGTTCAGATGTGGGCATGAGCGTTCCCCTGCCCATGCCCGTGCCCATGCCTGTGGCCCTGATCCCCTCCGTGGTGCCCCCCCTCTCCGTGTCCATGGCCGTGCTTCTTGTGCTTTCTGCGCTCCCGTCGGCCGTTGTGATGGTCATGGTGTCGCCTGTAGCGCTGTGCTCCCCGGGCTGGAGAGAGACACAAGGGAGTGAAAGGGTGTGAGAGGGGGTGAGTCAGGAGAAAGAGACCGGATGGGAGGGAGTAGAGGGGGGTGTGACAGGTAAAGTGGAGTGACAGAGTGAGAGAGGGATATGAGATGTGAGAGGAGGGGAGTGAGAGGTCAACACCACAGACATACAGCTCTCAACATCAGCCCCTCTGCCTAACGTGTCTTCTCCACTCAACTTCATATTACTAGCTCTCTACATGTATTAGCATAGGACTGTCCTCCCACTCACGTCCTGAGTGAGCCGCTTCCTTCCTGTGTTGTGCTGCCAAATTGGATCCATTGGTCCTGGGTTAGGTTTGCCAACAGAAGGTCTACCTTGCCATGATAATAATGACTAACAAACGACTCTAGCAGGAAAACAACATTACACTCGAAATGCACCAAATATGAAATAAGGCTCCATATTTTCTCTCCAGTTCAAACAGCAGCAATTCATTATTTGTCAGTACGAGACGAAAGAGGAAATGGGAAATAGTTGTTTGCTCATAACTTCTTAAAAAGGGCAAACATTGATACAATCCTACAATATGAATGATTCTGCTGTCATAAAGAAAGATGGATGTTTCCGTCGTTCGGCAGAGCGAGTTTTACTCCTCATGGGAGGATAGTAAAATGAAATGTTTCTTCTCGGCGTTTCTGGCATTCCTCCAAACCCCTGGCTGTCAATCACACTTTGGAGCGATACACTATCTCAACAGAACAAGGGCTATAACTTAGTTTTATCTACACTCAAATTACATTACCGTCGTCACACAACCTCTATCTGAATTAAAAGTTTGTCAAATTCCAGTACATGCTACAACTTCTATGGAGATTCTTGTATTCCTACTGAGTTCAGTCTCATTTTAAGGTTCCATTCCTCCACTGAATTTGATCATTTATCCCATAGAGATAAAACGTCAAGCCCTTTAACAGTCTTGGTCACTCACTCATAGTGCAGATGATTTTCGGCCGCTCCCATTTGCCGTTGGCACGACACTTGGCCGTGGGGACGTGGCGTTGGAGAAACCCGTCGGCACACTGGTAACGCACCACTGAGTGGATGTCATAGTGGGACCGCTTACGACCAATCAGAAAGGCGTTCTTCACGGTGGGAGGGTTGACACACAGCACTGCCCAATGGAGAAAGAGAGCGAGAAATGGAGAAGTGGTACATTATAACAACGTGGTCCTAACATGTATATCACCATTCACAGTCATCAGTCGTCACCCAGTCTTTCCTCATTCTGTTTTGCCCTTGTCCCTGAACAAGAGGCAGTTGAAGAGCCCTGTTTTAAAGAACATTCCCCTTCCACTCTTCAAAACTGTTGACAGCACACAACACACACATATCTAAAGTTCAAAGGAAACCAAAGAGATGAGTCATGCGTGTGTGTGTGCGCTAGTCTGTGTGGGTTGTTGTTATCTCCTAGAGCGTTGTGTTGATGTGAGGAGGGGGGACAGACAGACAGACAAGCAAAGTGGTTGAGACACCAGACAGACCCTACAGGGCTCTTAGCCCAGTGAGACATCCCACTGACTCACTGACCTTTCAGCTCTGGCTGTTGCTCATAGGCACAGATCTAGGATCAGCTTCCCCCATCCACCAAACCTTATCTTCACTATCTGGGAGGAAAACACCAAACTGACTTTAGATCAGTCTCCCGGGTCACTTTGTCCTACCCCGACCTTTCAGAAGGGATTGGGCCCTCAGGGGCCACAGTGTGTGACAGGTGTCAGGAATGCACCCATGCTTACTGCTCATTGGCCGGATTACAGGGAGGGCAAATGAGAGATGAGGGATGAGGAGGGGTGACTGGGGTGACGGTGCAGTTCCTCTGTCGTTCCCCTAGATGGCAGCCCTGCGGTTGAAACCTAAAGCCCCCAGTGAGTTTCCAACCCCTAAACAGTCACCAACCCAGCTGTAGACTAAGTGGAAGTGCTTCTTTCCCTTCCTTGAAGTAATCGACGACCTCTCATCTGGAACATGGTGGAGATGAGGTGTCCCTTACAAAGCCAACACTAATGTAGAACTACCAGATCAGAGCCAACTCCAAGGAGTAGAGGAAGGGAGGGAAGGAGGGAGGGATGTATTGTCCAGCTATCCACACAGGGTCTGTGACTGCAGTATGGGCCCAGTGGGAGGTCTGGCCTTCTAAAAGTAGGAATTCAGCTTAACGCCAGTCTGTAAAGGCCCTACTGCAGTACAGAGCACTAAGGCCCTACTGCAGTACAGAGCACTAAGGCCAGGGGCTGCAGTACAGAGCACTAAGGCCAGGGGCTGCAGTACAGAGGACTAAGGCCAGGGGCTGCAGTACAGAGCACTAAGGCCCTACTGCAGTACAGAGCACTAAGGCCCTACTGCAGTACAGAGCACTAAGGCCAGGGGCTGCAGTACAGAGTACTAAGGCCCTACTGCAGTACAGAGCACTAAGGCCCTACTGCAGTACAGAGCACTAAGGCTCTACTGCAGTACAGAGTACTAAGGTCAGAGGCTGCAGTACAGAGCACTAAGGCCCTACTGCAGTACAGAGCACAGGCCCTACTGCAGTACAGAGTACTAAGGCCCTACTGCAGTACAGAGAGGCCCTACTACAGAGCAGGCCCTACTGCAGTACAGATCACTAAGGCCCTACTGCAGTACAGAGCACTAAGGCCCCCTACTAAGGCCCTACTGCAGTACAGAGCACTAAGGCCTAAGGCCAGGGGCTGCAGTACAGAGTACTAAGGCCCTACTGCAGTACAGAGCACTAAGGCCCTACTGCAGTACAGAGCACAGGCTCTACTAGTACTAAGGTCAGAGGCTGCAGTACAGAGCACTAAGGCCCTACTGCAGTACAGAGCACTAAGGCCCTACTGCAGTACAGAGTACTAAGGCCCTACTGCAGTACAGAGCACTAAGGCCCTACTGCAGTACAGAGCACAGGCCCTACTGCAGTACAGAGCACTAAGGCCCTACTGCAGTACAGATCACTAAGGCCCTACTGCAGTACAGATCACTAAGGCCCTACTGCAGTACAGAGCACTAAGGCCCTACTAAGGCCAGGGGCTGCAGTACAGAGCACGAAGGCCCTACTGAAGTACAGAGCACTAAGGCCCTACTGCAGTACAGAGCACTAAGGCCAGGGGCTGCAGTACAGAGCACTAAGGCCCTACTGCAGTACAGAGCACTAAGGCCAGGGGCTGCAGTACAGAGCACTAAGGCCTTACTGCAGTACAGAGTACTAAGGACAGGGGCTGCAGTACAGAAGTGTGATTAAAAGGCAGGCTACAAGAACCATATACTGTTCACACCATAATACCATCAATTCTACATAATTCCCTGTAGGCTATTACCTAACCAGGATATTATTAAACAACATAATAACGCTTAGCCATATCAGATTACCCCACTTTTAATAGTGCAAAAAAATCTTTAAATTGTGCTAACAGGTTTTGTTTAGACTGCCAGTACAGTGATTGCAGTAACATCTCACACCTCGTACTCAGACAACCAGAAAAGCACCGTTTTCACTCCCTGTGTTTAGTGTGCAGTAACATAGACTAGGACGGACATTACTGACACTAGTTTGCAGCTGTGGCAACAGATCAATAGTCACAGGACCAGGCATGACACTCAATAACACCACCCAGATCTTACTGACTGGGGCTGGGCTGGGGATGCCTGGCAGGCACGCAGGACTGTTTGTGCATGTGTGTCAGGCTGATTTAGTTTCCTTTTGAAAGCTGGAGACAGTTGAAGCCTGGATCCATCCAGCACTCGCAGAGCCCGGTGGGCTACATCTTTACAATCAGAGTCTAACATGTCTCAGCAGATTAGACAGGGGTGAGCTGGGTATGTCCACACACACTCCAATCTTAGCCAATGTATTGACCAGCTACAGTCACAGAAGGCAGGCAGGCAGCAGAGTTGTGGGGAACTGTGTGTGATAGTGTGTGTCCTGGGTGGGTGTCAGGGCGAGATGCTTCTCTGTCCCCAGAAGAAAGGTGCCGGAAAAAATGTGCACTTGGTAGAAGGCAGGTAGAGACACCGCCCCGAAGGACCAGTGTACTCTGGTCTGGACTTGGGCTGTGTGTCTATTAGACAATATTTGGAACTGTATATGAATAAGTATGTGAATATTTGATAATATTCTGTTTATATACGTGTGTGTGCGTGTGTGCGCGTGTGTGCGTGTGTGTGCGTGCGTGCGCGCGTGTGTGTGAGAGCGAGATGCCTTCGCCACAACCCCCATCCTCCTAATCAGGGTGGCTCACACCTGCCTGTTCTGTGCTCTTCCCCATGGCATTATGGGTAACACTAATCACCCAGATGACGTTTGTCACTGATTGGATACTGCCTCTCTCTCAGAGGGACAGGCCTGAGTGTTAGCCACACGGCAGTAATCAGCCAACCATGCCATATGGTCCCTGATGAGCAGACCCAAGAGAACAACAGCACGACAGAGTAGAACAGGCGGTAATGTAGGCATGAAGATGGAATGCTGCCACTGACTGATTGACTGAAGGTCAGCTTCCCGATTCGAGGTATTAAGTTAGACCTGTGACAGTGTGTCACCAGCAATGGGTTGCACCTCTGTGATGAGACAAATAACATACAGTGGAAAGTTGATCCGACTCGAGAGCAGTGACACCACACTTTAGTGTGGCATGAGGGACTTATCTAACTCTGTGGCATGAGGGACTTATCTAACTCTGTGGCACGAGGGACTTATCTAACTCTGTGGCATGAGGGACTTATCTAACTCTGTGGCATGAGGGACTTATCTAACTCTATGGCATGAGGGACTTATCTAACTCTGTGGCATGAGGGACTTATCTAACTCTATGGCATGAGGGACTTATCTAACTCTATGGCATGAGGGACTTATCTAACTCTGTGTCATGAGGGACTTTTCTAACTCTATAGCATGAGGAACTAATCTAACTCTATGGCATGAGGGACTTATCTAACTCTGTGGCATGAGGGACTTATCTAACTCTGTGGCACGAGGGACTCATCTAACTCTGTGGCATGAGGGACTTATCTAACTCTGTGGCATGAGGGACTTATCTAACTCTATGGCATGAGGGACTTATCTAACTCTGTGGCATGGGGGACTTATTTAACTCTGTGGCATGAGGGACTTATCTAACTCTGTGGCATGACGGACTCATCTAACTCTGTGGCATGAGGGACTTATCTAACTCTATAGCATGAGGGACTTATCTAACTCTATGGCATGAGGGACTTATCTAACTTTGTGGCATGAGGGACTTATCTAACTTTGTGGCGTGAGGGACTTATCTAACTCTGTGGCATGAGGGACTTATCTAACTCTGTGGCATGAGGGACTTATCTAACTCTGTGGCATGAGGGACTTATCTAACTCTGTGGCATGAGGGACTTATTTAACTCTGTGGCATGAGGGACTTATCTAACTCTGGGGCATGGGGGACTTATCTAACTCTGTGGCATGAGGGACTTATCTAACTCTGTGGCATGAGGGACTTATCTAACTCTGTGGCATGAGGGACTTATCTAACTCTGTGGCATGAGGGACTTATCTAACTCTAAGGCGTGAGGGACGTATCTAACTCTGTGGCATGAGGGACTTATATAACTCTGTGGCATGAGGGACTTGTCTAACTCTGTGGCATGAGGGACTTATCTAACTCTGTGGCATGAGGGACTTATCTAACTCTATAGCATGAGGGACTTATCTAACTCTATGGCATGGGACTTATCTAACTCTATGGCATCTGTGGCATGAGGGACTTATCTAACATGGCATGGGACTTATCTAACTCTGTGGCATGGGGGACTTATTTAACTCTGTGGCATGAGGGACTTATGGCATGAGGGACTTATCTAACTTGTGGCATGAGGGACTTATCTAACTCTGTGAGGGGCATGATGGGACTTATCTAACTGGCTGGCATGAGGACTTATCTAACTCTGTGGCATGAGGGACTTATCTAACTCTGTGGCATGAGGGACTTATCTAACTCTGTGGCATGAGGGACTTATCTAACTCTGTGGCATGAGGGACTTATCTAACTCTGTGGCATGAGGGACTTATCTAACTCTGTGGCATGAGGGACTTATCTAACTCTGTGGCATGAGGGACTTATCTAACTCTGTGGCATGAGGGACTTATCTAACTCTGTGGCATGAGGGACTTATCTAACTCTGTGGCATGGGGGACTTATCTAACTCTATGGCATGAGGGACTTATCTAACTCTGTGGCATGAGGGGTGGCATGAGGGACTTATCTAACTCTATGGCTTATCTAACTCTGTGGCATGAGGGACTTATCTAACTCTGTGGCATGAGGGACTTATCTAACTCTGAGGGACTTATCTAACTCTGTGGGGACTTATCTAACTTGGCTTAGAGGGACTTATCTAACTCTGTGGCATGAGGGACTTATCTAACTCTGTGGCATGAGGGGCTAACTCTGTGGCATGGGACTTATCTAACTCTGGGGCATGAGGGACTTATCTAACTCTGTGGCATGAGGGACTTATCTAACTCTGTGGCATAAGGGACTTATCTAACTCTGTGGCACTATGGCAGGGACTTATCTAACTCTGTGGCATGAGGGACTTATCTAACTCTGTGGCATGAGGGACTTATTTAACTCTGTGGCATGAGGGACTTATCTAACTCTGGGGCATGGGGGACTTATCTAACTCTGGGGGTGGCATGAGGGACTTATCTAACTCTGCATGGCATGAGGGACTTATCTAACTCTGTGGCATGAGGGACTTATCTAACTCTGGGGCATGAGGGACTTATCTAACTCTGTGGCACGAGGAACTTAACTAACTGTGGCATGAGGGACTTATTTAACTCTGTGGGACGAGGGACTTATCTAACTCTGGGGCATGGGGGACTTATCTAACTCTGTGGCACGAGGGACTTATTTAACTCGGTGGAATGAGGGACTTATCTAACTCTGTGGCACGAGGGACTTATCTAACTCTGTGGCATGAGGGACTTATCTAACTCTGTGGCACGAGGAACTTAACTAACTGTTAAGTTTTATAACTCTAATTCTGGTGACCATTCAGATGAACTAAATAATGTTTCTAGCCGGAGGCCAGTTGAAATCGGTACCCAAGAGGATCTAGCAGTGACCCGATCCTCCATTTCCTTAAACACAGCTCTGGAGTCTGGCCAGTCGTCTCAATAAACCTACAAACATCTACCTGGCTGGCTATTAATACCCTGTCTCTCTGTCTGCCCCAAATGCAATTGAAGACCGTCTGCTCTAATAAGCCCACAGAGGAGCATGTTAGGATGCGCACTTCTCTGGCATCTCACAGCACCATGACAGAGCAGAACCACAGAAGCCTGGTCATGTGACACAGACACTTTACTAGTCAGCCCCAAAACTTTGTGTGAAACTCTTCCAACAATGTTTCATACAAAGGAGGATCATTTTTATGTGGATTAAATGTCCTGAAGAAGTCTCATCCCTTGATCTGACAGTAAGGCCATCTCTGTAAGGAGCTGCCTTAGGTGTGAAAGCATAGCTACAAGTGAGCTGACTGCGCTTGGAGGTGAGCTGTAATGATCAGTGTTAGCCTGTGGTCCAGACTGACTGATTGAAGAGGCCTATGACAGAATACTTATAAGTATCCTTTAAAGTATTTAAAGCACAGCGGAAGCATAATATCACCTCCTCTTCAACTTTTTCATTCTCTCACCCACTTACTTTTCCTCCCCTCGCTATCCCTTTCAAACTCTCAGTCCCTCTCGCCCCCTCTCTCTCTCTACAACCCCTCGCCTCTTTCTCCCTCTCACCTGTTCCCTTCTTGCAGACGTAGGGCAGGTTGTAGTTGCAGGGCACGTCGTTCCACTTGCCGTTCTCGTGGGCGATCATCACCACACAGTCCTCTCCACCCGCAAAGAAGTTGTCCGGCTGGTTCTCCCGCCAGTTCTCATATTGCTGCACAGTACAGCGAGTCACAGACACAGCCACAGACAGTCACACAACACAGGCAGTCACAGAACACAAGCAGTCACACAACACAGACAGTCACACAACACAGGCAGTCACACAACACAGGCAGTCACACAACACAGGCAGTCACACAACACAGGCAGTCACAGAACACAGGCAGTCACACAACACAGGCAGTCACACAACACAGGCAGTCACACACACAGACAGTCACACAACACAGGCAGTCACACAACACAGGCAGTCACACAACACAGGCAGTCACACAACACAGGCAGTCACACAACACAGGCAGTCACACAACACAGGCAGTCACACAACACAGGCAGTCACACAACACAGGCAGTCACACAACACAGGCAGTCACACAACACAGGCAGTCACACAACACAGGCAGTCACACAACACAGGCAGTCACACAACACAGGCAGTCACACAACACAGGCAGTCACACAACACAGGCAGTCACACAACACAGACAGTCACACAACACAGACAGTCACACAGACAGTCACACAACACAGACAGTCACACAACACAGACAGTCACACAACACAGACAGTCACAGACACACAACACAGGCAGTCACACAACACAGGCAGTCACACAACACAGGCAGTCACACAACACAGGCAGTCACACAACACAGGCAGTCACACAACACAGACAGTCACACAACACAGGCAGTCACACAACACAGGCAGTCACACAACACAGGCAGTCACACAACACAGACAGTCACAACACAGGCAGTCACACAACACAGGCAGTCACACAACACAGGCAGTCACACAACACAGGCAGTCACACAACACAGGCAGTCACACAACACAGGCAGTCACACAACACAGACAGTCACACAACACAGACAGTCACACAACACAGGCAGTCACAGAACACAGGCAGTCACACAACACAGGCAGTCACACAACACAGACAGTCACACAACACAGGCAGTCACACAACACAGGCAGTCACACAACACAGACAGTCACACAACACAGACAGTCACACAACACAGGCAGTCACACAACACAGACAGTCACACAACACAGGCAGTCACAGAACACAGGCAGTCACAGAACACAGGCAGTCACACAACACAGACAGTCACACAACACAGACAGTCACACAACACAGACAGTCACACAACACAGGCAGTCACACAACACAGGCAGTCACAGAACACAGACAGTCACACAACACAGACAGTCACACAACACAGACAGTCACACAACACAGGCAGTCACAGAACACAGGCAGTCACAGAACACAGGCAGTCACAGAACACAGGCAGTCACACAACAGGCAGAAGGAAAAAAGAAAGTGATAGATACTGTAGACTTTCACTGTTTCACTGTTCCCCTTTACTGAACAAGAAGCTGATGTGTCTCAACACAGGTCTTTCTCCAGCGGTATGGACTGACACAGAGTAATGACAGCTCTTAAACAACAACAGGCACAGAGGAGATGCCTCTATGAAGATGTAACACAGGGTAGGAAGAACACAGGCAGTCACACAACACAGGCAGTCACATAACACAGGCAGTCACGAACACACAGTCACACAACACAACAGTCACCCACCTGACCAGCTAGCACCCAGGCAGTCCAGAACACAGGCAGGACCTCTGCACAGAAATGCACTCTTCAATAGCAGGCGGTGTCACTGTGGTTATTGTCCTTCTGAAGGATGTTGCTGATAATAAAGACTACACAAGATTAAACGAGTGATCTCTCTCTGCCTCTCCCTCTGTCTCTGTCTCTGCCTCTCCCTCTGTCTCTGTCTCTGCCTATCCCTCTGTCTCTGTCTCTGCCTCTCCGTCTGTCTCTGCCTCTGTCTCTGTCTCTCCCACTGTCTCTGCCTCTCCCTCTGTCTCTGCCTCAGCCTCTCCCTCTGTCTCTGCCTCACCCTCTGTCTGTCTCTCCCTCTGTCTCTGCCTCTGCCTCCACCCTCTGTCTCTCCCTCTGTCTCTCCTCTCCCTCTGACAGTCACTCTGTCTCTGCCAGTCCCTCTGTCTCTGCTCTCACTCTGTCACTGTCTCTGTCACACCCACAGTCTCTGTCACTGAACACAGACAGTCCACAACACTGCCTCTCTCTGACTCTCTCTCAACTCTGTCTCTGTCCTCTCCCTCTGTCTCTGTCTCACCTCACCCTCTGTCTCTGCCTCACCCTCTGTCTCTGCCTCTGTCTCTGGCAGTCTCTGAACTCTGCCTCTGTCTCTGAACTCTGCCTCTCCCTCTGTCTCTCTGACTGTCTCTGTCACTGCCTCTGTCTCTGAACACCCTCTGTCTCTGCCTCTCCCTCTGTCTCTGCCTCTGTCTCTGTCACTCTGTCTCTGACTCTCCCTCTGTCTCTGCCTCTGTCTCTGTCTCTGCCTCTGTCTCTGCCTCTGCCTCTGTCTCTGTCTCTGCCTCTCCCTCTGTCTCTGCCTCTGTTTCTGTCTCTGCCTCTGTCTCTGCCTCTCCCTCTGTCTCTGCCTCTGTCTCTGCCTCTCCCTCTGTCTCTGTCTCTGCCTCTGTCTCTGTCTCTGCCTCTGTCTCTGACTGACCTCTGTCTCTGCCTCTCAGCTCTGTCTCTGCCTCTCCCTCTGTCTCTGCCTCTCCCTCTGTCTCTGCCTCTGTCTCTGCCTCTCCCTCTGTCTCTGCTCTGCCTCTGTCTCTGCCTCTGTCTCTGCCTCTCCCTCTGTCTCTGCCTACTCTGTCTCTGCCTCTGTCTCTGCCTCTCCCTCTGTCTCTGCCTCTCCCTCTGTCTCTGCCTCTGTCTCTGCCTCTGCCTCTGTCTCTGCCTCTCCCTCTGTCTCTGCCTCTCCCTCTGTCTCTGCCTCTGTCTCTGCTCTCTCCCTCTGTCTCCCTCTGTCTCTGCCTCTGTCTTCTGCCTCTCTCCTCTGTCTCTGCCTCTCCCTCTGTCTCTGCCTCTGTCTCTGCCTCTCCCTCTGTCTCTGCCTCTCCCTCTGTCTCTGCCTCTGTCTCTCCCTCTGTCTCTGCCTCTCCCTCTGTCTCTGCCTCTCCCTCTGTCTCTGCCTCTCTCCCTCTCCCTCTGTCTCTGCCTCTCCCTCTGTCTCTCTCTGCCTCTGTCTCTGCCTCTCCTCTCTCTCTGTCTCTGCCTCTCCCTCTGTCTCTGCCTCTCCCTCTGTCTCTGCCTCTCCCTCTGTCTCTGCCTCTCCCTCTGTCTCCCTCTGTCTCTGCCTCTGTCTCTGTCTCTCCCTCTGTCTCTGCCTCTCCTCTGTCTCTGCCTCTGTCTCTGCCTCTCCCTCTGTCTCTGCCTCTCTCTGTCTCTGTCTCTGTCTCTGCCTCTGTCTCTGTCTCCCTCTGTCTCTGCCTCTCCCTCTGTCTCTGCCTCTGTCTCTGCCTCTCCCTCTGTCTCTGCCTCTGTCTCTGCCTCTCCCTCTGTCTCTCTCTGTCTCTGTCTCTGCCTCTCCCTCTGTCTCTGCCTCTCCCTCTGTCTCTGCCTCTCCCTCTGTCTCTCCCTCTGTCTCTGCCTCTGTCTCTGTCTCTGCCTCTCCCTCTGTCTCTGCTCTCTGTCTCTGTCTCTGCCTCTCCCTCTGTCTCTGCCTCTGTCTCTGCCTCTCCCTCTCCCTCTGCCTCTCTCTGCCTCTCCCTCTGTCTCTGTCTCTGCCTCTCCCTCTGTCTCTGCCTCTGTCTCTGTCTCTGCCTCTGTCTCTGCCTCTGTCTCTGCCTCTGCCTCTGTCTCTGCCTCTCCCTCTGTCTCTGCCTCTGTCTCTGTCTCTGCCTCTGTCTCTGTCTCTGTCTCTGTCTCTGCCTCTCCCTCTGTCTCTGCCTCTCCCTCTGTCTCTCCCTCTGTCTCTGCCTCTCCCTCTGTCTCTGCCTCTGTCTCTGTCTCTGCCTCTGTCTCTGCCTCTCCCTCTGTCTCTGCCTCTCCCTCTGTCTCTGCCTCTCCCTCTGTCTCTGCCTCTGTCTCTGCCTCTGTCTCTGCCTCTCCCTCTGTCTCTGCCTCTCCCTCTGTCTCTGCCTCTCCCTCTGTCTCTGCCTCTCTGTCTCTGCCTCTGTCTCTGCCTCTCCCTCTGTCTCTGCCTCTCCCTCTGTCTCTGCCTCTCCCTCTGTCTCTGCCTCTCCCTCTGTCTCTGCCTCTGTCTCTGCCTCTGTCTCTGCCTCTGTCTCTGCCTCTGTCTCTGCCTCTCCCTCTGTCTCTGCCTCTCCCTCTGTCTCTGCCTCTCCCTCTGTCTCTGCCTCTCCCTCTGTCTCTGCCTCTGTCTCTGTCTCTGCCTCTCCCTCTGTCTCTGCCTCTCCCTCTGTCTCTGTCTCTGCCTCTCCCTCTGTCTCTGCCTCTCCCTCTGCCTCTCCCTCTGTCTCTGCCTCTCCCTCTGTCTCTGCCTCTCCCTCTGCCTCTCCCTCTGTCTCTGCCTCTCCCTCTGTCTCTGCCTCTCCCTCTGTCTCTGCCTCTCCCTCTGTCTCTGCCTCTGTCTCTGCCTCTCCCTCTGTCTCTGCCTCTCCCTCTGTCTCTGCCTCTCCCTCTGTCTCTCCCTCTGTCTCTGCCTCTCCCTCTGTCTCTGCCTCTCTGTCTCTGTCTCTGCCTCTCCCTCTGTCTCTGCCCTCTGTCTCTGCCTCTGCCTCTCCCTCTGTCTCTGCCTCTGTCTCTGCTCTCCCTCTGTCTCTGCCTCTCTGCCTCTGTCTCTGCCTCTCCCTCTGTCTCTGCCTCTCCCTCTGTCTCTGCCTCTGCCTCTGTCTCTGCCTCTGTCTCTGCCTCTGTCTCTGCCTCTCCCTCTGTCTCTGCCTCTCCCTCTGTCTCTGCCTCTCCCTCTGTCTCTGCCTCTCCCTCTGTCTCTGCCTCTCCCTCTGTCTCTGCCTCTCCCTCTGTCTCTGCCTCTCCCTCTGTCTCTGCCTCTGTCTCTGCCTCTCCCTCTGTCTCTGCCTCTCCCTCTGTCTCTGCCTCTCCCTCTGTCTCTGCCTCTCCCTCTGTCTCTGCCTCTCCCTCTGTCTCTGCCTCTCCCTCTGCCTCTCCCTCTGTCTCTGCCTCCTCTGTCTCTGTCTCTCCCTCTGTCTCTGCCTCTGTCTCTGTCTCTGCCTCTGTCTCTGCCTCTCTCCCTCTGTCTCTGCCTCTCCCTCTCCCTCTGTCTCTGTCTCTCCCTCTGTCTCTGCCTCTCCCTCTGTCTCTGCCTCTCCCTCTGTCTCTGCCTCTGTCTCTGCCTCTCCCTCTGTCTCTCCCTCTGTCTCTGCCTCTCCCTCTGTCTCTGCCTCTGTCTCTGCCTCTCCCTCTGTCTCTGCCTCTCCCTCTGTCTCTGCCTCTCCCTCTGTCTCTGCCTCTGTCTCTGTCTCTCCCTCTGTCTCTCCCTCTGTCTCTGCCTCTCCCTCTGTCTCTGTCTCTGCCTCTGTCTCTGCCTCCCTCTCCCTCTGTCTCTGCCTCTCCCTCTGTCTCTGCCTCTCCCTCTGTCTCTGCCTCTCCCTCTGTCTCTGTCTCTCCCTCTGTCTCTGCCTCTCCCTCTGTCTCTGCCTCTGTCTCTGCCTCTCCCTCTCTCTCCCTGCCTCTCCCTCTGTCTCTGCCTCTGTCTCTGCCTCTCTCTCTGTCTCTGCCTCTGTCTCTGCCTCTCCCTCTCTCTCTGCCTCTCCCTCTGTCTCTGCCTCTCCCTCTGTCTCTGTCTCCTCTCCCTCTGTCTCTGCCTGTCTCTCCCTCTGTCTCTGTCTCTGCCTCTCCCTCTGTCTCTGCCTCTCCCTCTGTCTCTCCCTCTGTCTCTGCCTCTCCCTCTGTCTCTGCCTCTGTCTCTGCCTCTCCCTCTGTCTCTGCCTCTCCCTCTGTCTCTGCCTCTCCCTCTGTCTCTACCTCTCCCTCTGTCTCTGCCTCTGTCTCTGCCTCTCCCTCTGTCTCTGCCCTCCCTGTCTCTGCCTCTCCCTCTGTCTCTGCCTCTGTCTCTGCCTCTCCCTCTGTCTCTGCCTCTGTCTCTGCCTCTCCCTCTGTCTCTGCTCTCCCTCTGTCTCTGCCTCTGTCTCTGCCTCTGCCTCCCTCTGTCTCTGTCTCTGCCTCTGCCTCTCCCTCTGTCTCTGCCTCTCCCTCTGTCTCTGCCTCTCCCTCTGTCTCTGCCTCTGCCTCTGTCTCTGCCTCTCTGCCTCTGTCTCTGTCTCTGCCTCTGTCTCTGCCTCTGTCTCTGCTCTCTCCCTCTGTCTCTGCCTCTCCCTCTGTCTCTGCCTCTCCCTCTGTCTCTGCCTCTGTCTCTGCCTCTCCCTCTGTCTCTGCCTCTCCCTCTGTCTCTGCCTCTCCCTCTGTCTCTGCCTCTCCCTCTGTCTCTGCCTCTGTCTCTGCCTCTCCCTCTGTCTCTGCCTCTCCCTCTGTCTCTGCCTCTCCCTCTGTCTCTGCCTCTCCCTCTGTCTCTGCCTCTCCCTCTGCCTCTCCCTCTGTCTCTGCCTCTGTCTCTGCCTCTGTCTCTCCCTCTGTCTCTCCCTCTGTCTCTCCCTCTGTCTCTGCCTCTGTCTCTGTCTCTCCCTCTGTCTCTGTCCTCTCCCTCTGTCTCTGCCTCTCCCTCTGTCTCTGCCTCTCCTCTCTCCCTCTGTCTCTGCCTCTCCCTCTGTCTCTGCCTCTCCCTCTGTCTCTGCCTCTGTCTCTGCCTCTCTCTGTCTCTGCCTCTCCCTCTCTCTGCCTCTCCCTCTGTCTCTGCCTCTCCTCTCCCTCTGTCTCTCCCTCTGTCTCTCCCTCTGTCTCTGCCTCTGTCTCTCTGCCTCTGTCTCTGTCTCTGCCTCTCCCTCTCCCTCTGTCTCTGCCTCTCCCTCTGTCTCTGCCTCTCCCTCTGTCTCTGCCTCTGTCTCTGCCTCTCCCTCTGTCTCTGCCTCTCCCTCTGTCTCTGCCTCTGTCTCTGCCTCTCCCTCTGTCTCTGCCTCTCCCTCTGTCTCTGCCTCTCCCTCTGTCTCTGCCTCTCTCTCTGTCTCTGCCTCTGTCTCTGCCTCTCCCTCTCTCTCTGCCTCTCCCTCTGTCTCTGCCTCTCTCTCTGTCTCTGCTCTCTCCCTCTCTCTCTGCCTCTCCCTCTGTCTCTGCCTCTCCCTCTGTCTCTGCCTCTCTCTCTGTCTCTGCCTCTGTCTCTGTCTCTGCCTCTCCCTCTGTCTCTGCCTCTCTCTCTGTCTCTGCCTCTCTCTCTGTCTCTGCCTCTCCCTCTGTCTCTGCCTCTGTCTCTGTCTCTGCCTCTCTCTCTCTCTGCCTCTCCCTCTGCCTCTCTCTCCCTCTGTCTCTGCCTCTCTCTGTCTCTGCCTCTGTCTCTGCCTCTCTCTCTCTGCCTCTCCCCTCTCTCTCTGCCTCTCCCTCTGTCTCTGCCTCTCCCTCTGTCTCTGCCTCTCCCTCTGTTTCTGCCTCTGTCTCTGCCTCTCCCTCTG
This sequence comes from Oncorhynchus tshawytscha, assembly GCF_018296145.1. Classification (NCBI taxonomy): domain Eukaryota; kingdom Metazoa; phylum Chordata; class Actinopteri; order Salmoniformes; family Salmonidae; genus Oncorhynchus; species Oncorhynchus tshawytscha. Next base: position 52,272,662 of record NC_056433.1, read on the forward strand.
TCTCTGCCTCTCCCTCTGTCTCTGCCTCTGTCTCTGCCTCTCCCTCTGTCTCTGCCTCTCCCTCTGTCTCTGCCTCTGTCTCTGCCTCTCCCTCTGTCTCTCCCTCTGCCTCTGCCTCTCCCTCTGTCTCTGCCTCTGTCTCTGCCTCTCCCTCTGTCTCTCCCTCTCCCTCTGTCTCTGCCTCTGTCTCTCCCTCTGTCTCTCCCTCTGTCTCTCCCTCTGTCTCTGCCTCTGTCTCCCTCTGTCTCTCCCTCTCCCTCTGTCTCTGCCTCTGTCTCTGCCTCTCCCTCTGTCTCTGCCTCTCCCTCTGTCTCTGCCTCTCCCTCTGCCTCTGTCTCTGCCTCTCCCTCTGTCTCTGCCTCTGTCTCTGCCTCTCCCTCTCTCTCTGCCTCTCCCTCTGTCTCTGCCTCTCCCTCTGTCTCTGCCTCTCTCTCTGTCTCTGCCTCTGTCTCTGCCTCTCCCTCTGTCTCTGCCTCCCTCTGTCTCTGCCTCTGTCTCTGCCTCTCCCTCTCTCTCTGCCTCTCCCTCTGTCTCTGCCTCTCCCTCTGTCTCTGCCTCTCTCTCTGTCTCTGCCTCTCCCTCTGTCTCTGCCTCTCCCTCTGTCTCTGCCTCTCCCTCTGTCTCTGCCTCTCTCTCTGTCTCTGCCTCTCCCTCTGTCTCTGCCTCTGCCTCTGTCTCTGCCTCTCTCTCTGTCTCTGCCTCTCCCTCTGTCTCTGCCTCTCCCTCTGTCTCTGCCTCTCTCTCTGTCTCTGCCTCTCCCCTCTCTCTGCCTCTCCCTCTGTCTCTGCCTCTCCCTCTGTCTCTGCCTCCCTCTGTCTCTGCCTCTGTCTCTGCCTCTCCTCTCTCTCTGCCTCTCCCCCTCTCTCTGCCTCTCCCTCTGTCTCTGCCTCTCCCTCTGTCTCTGCCTCTCCCTCTGTTTCTGCCTCTGTCTCTGCCTCTCCCTCTGTCTCTGCCTCTCCCTCTGTCTCTGCCTCTGTCTCTGCCTCTCCCTCTGCCTCTCCCTCTGTCTCTGCCTCTCCCTCTGTCTCTGCCTCTCCCTCTGTCTCTGCCTCTCCCTCTGTCTCTGCCTCTGTCTCTGCCTCTCCCTCTCCCTCTCCCTCTGTCTCTGCCTCTCCCTCTGTCTCTGCCTCTGTCTCTGCCTCTCCCTCTGTCTCTGCCTCTCCCTCTGTCTCTGCCTCTGTCTCTGCCTCTCCCTCTGTCTCTGCCTCTCCCTCTGTCTCTCCCTCTGTCTCTGTCTCTGCCTCTCCCTCTCTCTCTGCCTCTCCCTCTGTCTCTGCCTCTCCTCTGTCTCTGCCTCTCCCTCTGTCTCTGCCTCTGTCTCTCCCTCTGTCTCTCCCTCTGTCTCTCCCTCTGTCTCTCCTCTGTCTCTGCCTCTGTCTCTGCCTCTGTCTCTGTCTCTCCCTCTCCTCTCCCTCTGTCTCTGCCTCTCCCTCTGTCTCTGCCTCTCCCTCTGTCTCTGCCTCTGTCTCTGCCTCTCCCTCTGTCTCTGCCTCTCCCTCTGTCTCTGCCTCTGTCTCTGCCTCTCCCTCTCTCTCTGCCTCTCCCTCTGTCTCTGCCTCTCCCTCTGTCTCACCCTCTCTCTCTGTTCTGCCTCTGTCTCTGCCTCTCCCTCTCTCTCTGCCTCTCCCTCTGTCTCTGCCTCTCTCTCTGTCTCTGCCTCTCCCTCTCTCTCTGACCTCTCCCTCTGTCTCTGCCTCTCCCTCTGTCTCTGCCTCTCTCTCTGTCTCTGCCTCTCCCTCTGTCTCTGCCTCTCCTCTGTCTCTGCCTCTCTCTCTGTCTCTGCCTCTCCCTCTGTCTCTGCATTCTCTCTGTCTCTGCCTCTCTCTCTGTCTCTGCCTCTCCCTCTGTCTCTGCCTCTCCCTCTGTCTCTGCCTCTCTCTCTGTCTCTGCCTCTCCCTCTCTCTCTGCCTCTCCCTCTGTCTCTGAACTCTCCCTCTGTCTCTGAATCTCTCTCTGTCTCTGCCTCTGTCTCTGCCTCTGGGTTCTCTGCCTCTCCCTCTCTCTCTGCCTCTCCCTCTGTCTCTGCCTCTCCCTCTGTCTCTGCCTCTCCCTCTGTTTCTGCCTCTGTCTCTGCCTCTCCCTCTGTCTCTGCCTCTCCCTCTGTCTCTGCCTCTGTCTCTGCCTCTCCCTCTGTCTCTGCCTCTCCCTCTGTCTCTGCCTCTGTCTCTGCCTTCCCTCTGTCTCTCCCTCTGTCTCTGCCTCTCCCTCTGTCTCTGCCTCTGTCTCTGCCTCTCCCTCTGTCTCTCCCTCTCCCTCTGTCTCTGCCTCTGTCTCTCCCTCTGTCTCTCCCTCTGTCTCTCCCTCTGTCTCTCCCTCTGTCTCTGCCTCTGTCTCTGTCTCTGTCTCTCCCTCTCCCTCTGTCTCTGCCTCTGTCTGTCATCTGCCTCTCCCTCTGTCTCTGCCTCTCCCTCTGTCTCTTCTCCCTCTGCCTCTGTCTCTGCCTCTCCCTCTGTCTCTGCCTCTGTTCTGCCTCTCCCTCTCTCTCTGCCTTCCCTCTGTCTCTGCCTCTCCCTCTGTCTCTGCCTCTCTATCTGTCTCTGCCTCTGTTCTGCCTAAAACATTTTCTGCCTCTCCCTCTGTCTCTGCCTCTCTCTCTGTCTCTGCCTCTCCCTTATCTCTTCATCCCTTGTCTCTCCCTGTGTAGGTGTCTCTGCCTCTCTCTCTGTCTCTGCCTCTCCCTCTGTCTCTTTCTCTGTCTCTGCCTCTCCCTCTGTCTCTGTTATCTCTGTCTCTGCCTCTCCCTCTGTCTCTGCCTCTCTCTCTGTCTCTGCCTCTCTCTCTGTCTCTGCCTCTCCCTCTGTCTCTGCCTCTCCCTCTGTCTCTGCCTCTCTCTCTGTCTCTGCCTCTCCCTCTCTCTCTGCCTCTCCCTCTGTCTCTGCCTCTCCCTCTGTCTCTGCCTCTCTCTCTGTCTCTGCCTCTGTCTCTGCCTCTCCCTCTCTCTCTGCCTCTCCCTCTCTCTCTGCCTCTCCCTCTGTCTCTGCCTCTCCCTCTGTCTCTGCCTCTCCCTCTGTTTCTGCCTCTGTCTCTGCCTCATCCCTCTGTCTCTGCCTCTCCCTCTGTCTCTGCCTCTGTCTCTGCCTCTCCCTCTGTCTCTGCCTCTCCTCTGTCTCTGTCTCCCTCTGTCTCTGCCTCTCCCTCTGTCTCTGCCTCTCCCTCTGTCTCTGCCTCTGTCTCTGCCTCTCCCTCTCCCTCTGTCTCTGCTTCCCTCTGTCTCTGCCTCTGTCTCTGCTCTCCCTCTGTCTCTGCCTCTCCCTCTGTCTCTGCCTCTGTCTCTGCCTCTCCCTCTGTCTCTGCCTCTCCCTCTGTCTCTCCCTCTGTCTCTGCCTCAGGATCTCCCTCTGTCTCTGCTCTCCCTCTGTCTCTGCCTCTGTCTCTGCCTCTCCCTCTGTCTCTGCCTCTCCCTCTGTCTCTGCCTCTCCATCTTCTCTGCCTCTCCCTCTGTCTCTGCCTCTGTCTCTGCCTCTCCTCTCTCTCTGCCTCTCCCTCAGTCTCTCCCTCTGCTTCTCCCTCTGTCTCTCCCTCTGCCTCTGTCTCTGCCTCTGTCTCTGTCTCTGCCTCTCCCTCTGTCTCTGCCTCTGTCTCTGCCTCTCTCTCTGCCTCTCCCTCGGTCTCTGCCTCTGTCTCTGCCTCTCCCTCTGTCTCTCCCTCTGTCTCTCCCTCTGCCTCTCCCTCTGCCTCTCCCTCTGTCTCTCTCACCAGGTCCATGTTGTCAGTCCACTGGAAATCCTCTTCCACTGTTCTGTCGTTCAGTCCGATCCAGGTGTTGTCATGACTCAGACCTGAACGACAAGGCAAAACAAATAAACACATCCTTTAAAAAGACCACTTTTCTATTCAGCAGTATTTCCATTCCTATTCTGCATGTTAAGTCCCCAATGCACCACCACCCATTCCCAAGTCTCTCTCTCTCACACACACACACACACACACACACACACACACACACACACACACACACACACACACACACACACACACACACACACACACACACACACACACACACACACACCAGGAGGCTCAGCTCTTATCACAATTTCAGCCCCAGATAGCAGAAGCAGCCAAATCTTCGCAGAAGGTGCAGCATTGATGAGATTTGGGTGGGTGTAATGAAATTTAAATCATGATGTTTCTGATTAACATAATTATGGGGCCCATTAATCTACCTAATGGCTTTGCTCCCTTTATTGTCGGGGTGGAGCCGTCCATTTTCGAGGCAATTAAACACACTTTTAGGTAAATGTGTCTGTGGAGGGGAGGAATAGGGAGGAGGATGAGGGAGGACGAGTGGGAGGATGTCTAGCTCTGGCCTCTCTGGGACTGGGAGGGGTTCACCATGCTGGGGCTTTTATTTTGTCTTTCATTTCATCCAGTTCTTTCTTTCTCCATCCCTCTGAGGATCAATGCCAGAACGTGAGACTGCGCTTCATTATATATTCCGTAAAGTCGCACTGATTGGAAGACACCCACCGTTGATGAAGTCCTGCTCCTGGAGTGTGTGTATGCTGGCCAGGTGTCCGCTGTGCTCCCTGCAGTCCTTCTCTGCGTCCTCCCAGGTGTGTCTGCGGCTGAAGTACCTGTAGCAGTGGCCATGGAATTTCCTCCATGTGTGTTCACAGCCCTCTGTGTCTGCACATACAGAGAGAGACACAGAGAGAGACAGAGAGAGAGAGACAGAGAGAGAGAGACAGGGACAGAGAGAGAGACAGAGACAGAGCGACAGGGAGAGAGACAGAGAGAGGGGGTTAGTCTACAGAAACACACAGATGCATACTCATACATCTCAGGTTCACACAACCATGTGCATGGAAGTACAAACACACAGTGTATTCAGTGTATACGGATGTATGTATGTGCATATCATTTTTCTGCACTAGGGATATCATTATTGTTTGGATAACCTTATTTACTGATTTTTAACCTTATTTACTGATGCGCACTGCAGAGAACACCCGAAGAAGAATGATCATTTAATTACCATAGTGAATTTTTGTAATGTTTACGTGTCCATCAATCCCAATCTGCCAACTGCCGATTTGACACGAAAATAAAATGTAATTCATTCATTTACACACTTTTTTCCTGTCTTTCACATTCATTCCAGTGCTCTACTTTCCCTCCTCCAGTACCACCCCCTTTTCCTCCCTCCCTCCCTCCCTCCCTCCCTCCCTCCCTCCCTCCCTCCCTCCCTCCCTCCCTCCCTCCCTCCCTCCCTCCCTCCCTCCCTCCCTCCCTCCCTCCCTCCCTCCCTCCCTCCCTCCCTCCCTCCCTCCCTCCCCTCCCTCCCTCCCTCCCTCCCTCCCTCCGTGACGTCCGTCCAGGCCTAATCCCAGTCAGGCAGTGGGCTGGGATGGCAGCAGAGCAGTATGAGGAAGCAGCTTAGCCCTGTGAAAGGCTCTTTAATCTATTTAAATGACAACAATCCCCAGAAATATCTCCCAGTGGGGACGCCATCCGGACTAATTCAACCCTGTCACAGCCCCTGTCAGGACTCTGCTCCTGTCTCTTCGTTCCTACTTTCTCTCTGTCCGTTTCCCTCTTCCTTTCCCTTCATCCCTGTCAGCATTGAGCCTCGTCCTCCATCCCTCTGCATCCCGCTTCGTCCCTTTGCTTTCACTCTCTATCTCTCTCCCTCTATCCATCCCCTTTCTCCCTGTCCCTTGTCGTGGAATTATCAGAATATAACTAACCCTGACGTGTGTGTGTGGTTTGCTCCCATGATTAGGTAAATAGAGGAAATTTCCACGACACCCTTCATCCCTGTCAGCATTGAGCCTCGTCCTCCATCCCTCTGCATCCCGCTTCGTCCCTTTGCTTTCACTCTCTATCTCTCTCCCTCTATCCATCCCCTTTCTGCCTGTCCCTTCATCCCTGTCGGAAAGCACTGAGCCTCTCCCTCCCTCCCCCCATGTCATCACTCTCTCTCCATCCATCTTCCTTGGGGTTCACTGTATGGCAGTGCTCAGCTGCACCCATTCACTGTGTCTACGGAGGATGTGTGAGGGAAACAGAGACCGTATGTGCGCGTGCGTGTGTGTGTATGCATCTGCGTTTGGGGAAGGGGGTTCAGGGCTTTTCTGTCAACCCAGCCCCCCTTTCTCTCCTACCCCTACAGAGTGGGGATCGAAGAGAGATGGCCTCAGCTTTCCCCCCAACACATCTAAAGCCACACGGTTCAATTGTGCAGTGCAAATAGGGCCGTATGGAACCCTGCTTCGCATGCAAACACTTCCAGGCCGACATGAGAGGAGCTCAGAGGAAAGGGGCCAAGGAGAGGAGGGTGTGTGTGTGCGTGTGTGTGTGTGTGTGTGTGTTTGTTTATTTGTAAGTGGATGAGCGCTAGCTGTAGAGACTGTCCAGTCCACTTATATTACACAGAGCTGCTGTCCATATGATGCACTATCTTGTAGGGGACTGTTCCCCACAACGCCATGCTGTGATAATAGTCATCAGACACCTCTCTACATGCCCAGAGGAGAACAGATGAACGCTTGAAGTGGATCTCTCCAGAGGAGAGCTGTCCGTGGTTCTGAAACACTCAGCACCAGCAGAATGCACTGCCCTCGCTCATTATTACTATTCACAACCTTCCATCGGCAGGCGCTCAAAGCAATCTAGTCTGTATTTGTTCTCAGTCAGGGGAACAACATGTAGCAAATTGCTTTGCACCCCCTAATAATAGGAAGCGATACTTAACGTGTAGTGACAGGGTAACTACAGCAGTACCCTCATGCCCTATCACATGTGCAGAATGTGGGAGCGCATGTTGAACGAATGGCGAATTGCCATGGCACCAAACAAATTGGCACATGCACTCACTCACGCACGCACGCACGCACACACACACACCCAACACACACCCACACACGCGCGCGTGCAAAACACACTCTGTGGAGGCCTGTGTGATGTGAACACATCTGCAGGGCTGCAGACTCTAATCTCTCCCTTCTGCTCCCAGAAGGCTCCAAGATAACGTACTCACTCACTGGGCTACGGTGTGTGTGTTTGTGTGTGTGTTTGTGTGCGACTGAATGTGGCGGGCGGGGAGGGGGGTTTGGCTGTTCACTTCAACACTCTATGGCAATTGGACACACATTCGTTCATCACACTTTCGTATTTCCCAACAGCAGTGCCTGTGTACGAGGCCCATTTTCACTCATTGGATGAATTAGGCGGAGCAGAGGTGAGAGATAATGGGAAAATCATTGAGCCTGCTGTAAACCTCAGGGATGTTGAAGTACCATCCAGATGTCACGGATAGAGAAGATGGCTAGATCTCGGTTCCCTCCACAGCTACCGTCAGCTCACACAGTCTCTGCTGCCCAAGTAGCTTTCATCATCAAATAATACTCTGCTGTTCCACACAATTGCATTGAACAGTATGATGTAGGGAGGTGTACTATTCTCCAAACGTCCTTTTATTGAGCCAGGTAGACATTGAAAACAAAGCCTGTTTTGCAACAGTGACCTAGTTGGTTTTTTGTAGCCAAACTGTATAATATGAGCTATAAGCTATAAGCTATATAAACTATATTTCCAACAAGTTGGGAAAGATGAAGTAGTACTGGGAAGTTTGTTTACTGACTCCGATCTTTCCGACTCTTTCAGTCAAAATAACACATATTTAGAGTCAGTAATGTTCATTTGAGTCTGTAATGCTCAGAGTATGCGGGAACCCGTATCGGCTAACAATGAACTGAAAACTCGAAAGAGTCATGGCTCTACGAGCCCCTCGTTCACGTCGTTCACCATAGGGGGCTTATTGGAGCTGTTATTTGAGACTGAGACTTGTAAATGTGTGTTTCAACAGTGTACATTTGTTGATTGCTAGGCATTCAAATTAGCCTATTTCTTGATACATTTGAAACGAGTTGTGGCCACAACCGGACTAGACTGTGAACGACTCTTGACAGAATGCATTGAATGCATGTTTTTCCCGCAGCTCTATCGTTTGCTACTTCTCATTGCGGAGAAGAAACTAGCGCGTAGCCTTTGGCCAGAGCTTCGGTTGTACAAAGCTGTGTCCATAATATTCAATAATCAATTCATTGCGGTCATTCTTGCACCCTGCGATCATTTATCCATTATAAACATGTATTTTGTTTCTCTATGCTCATGATCTACTTTCCTCTGTGTATATGACAGAGAGTAGGTGGTCGGAGCACGTCTCCGGAGCCGCTGAGCCAAGGAGTGTGTATTCATTCTGCTGTAGGACTCATTGCGGCCAGCACTAGCAGGTCAAACCAATGACTAAAATGAACGAGTCGCTCAGAAAAAAAACAAATCATGACTCTTAAACTCAAAGAGTCGGTGGTTGGTATATTGTGTTGGGGTCGGGAGCGTGTCCAACATGGCCTGCGTCGGCGTAGACTGGGTTGTTATCTACAGAAACAGGGAGAAGGGAGACACTGGGGGGCTATGTAGGGGCGCGCACACACACACACACACACCGTAGGCTGCATCTGGCACCATGCCCAGACAGCGTGTAAGGCATGGGCTGCCCACTGTTGGGCCTTTACCAGCCAGGCCTCCTGGGAGCTGCCATGAAAGAGGCCAGTGGTGTGAAGGAGGCGCACAGAGCAGCTTAATCCAACAGCCTGAGAGGAAAGAGCCTGCGGCGCTGACACACACACACACACACACACACACACACACACACACACACACACACACACACACACACACACACACATACACACACACACACACACACACACACATGCACGAGCACAGTCAAACACCCACACACTCGCACACACACATACACACGCACACATACACACACACACATACACCCACTAACACACCCACGCCAACATTATTCATCAGTTCCTTTGGTGTGATATCTACTGCTCATTAGACGATTTCACCCAGACTATCAATATTGCAGAAAGAAAGGAACCATGCCTGTGCAGACAGACAGACAGACAGAACCGACAGAGAGACAGCCTGACCCAGAAGGAAGCCAACGCAGATACGGGTCTGCTCACAGATCTTAAGACTGTATCGACTGATTTCCTACACCGACAGAAGTCTCAATGCCTGATATTAATGCGTTACTTCAAGTTTTTATTTTTTGTTTGGACTGAAGCACATTTCTTCCATTAATATTCAGAGTGAGCAGGGAATGAGCATCAGTTAGGGAAATAAAAGGCCAAACGCTTCCAGCTGAGTGATTGGGTCGTTTATCCACTTCACCATGTGATATTTGTGCGCCGTGGCTTTTTGAGACCTCTGATGATGAAACGCTGTGTGTGTGCTGCCTTTCACCTCCCCTCTCCCTCTCCCTCTTCCCCTCTCCCTCTCCCTGTGACACTCGCTTTAATGACTGACAGCTCTTTGCCATTTAAACGAGGCCACCCAGAGTCGGAGAGAGCCTTCCACACTCTCACAGAGACACCCTTTGCTTTTAGTGAGAATGTCTAAATGGAGGATAGGATGGGGGGTTATTATGGTTATTACAGCTCTGTGATGAAGAGTCTAATCGGGTGAGCATTACCATCAATCTAATGGGTGAAGATTGGACATTACTAATGCTCTCTGATGCCTGCCTGCCTCATTCCACCTAATTACCTGGAGACGTGACATTTACCCCCAAGCCGCTGGCATAGAGCTGGAGACAGAGGGAGGACCCACACACACACACACACACACACACACACACACACACACACACACACACGATGGGACAGACCTTTACAGACCTGCTGTATATGTACAGTATGTGGACTGTGGATGGGAGCAGAGGGGAATGAGTGGGATAGAGGGATAACACACCACACACATATAAAAATAGGCCTGGTAGTATCTACTGTATGTAGCTGTAACTAGCTCCCTAAACTGAAATGAGCTGCTGGGTGTTCAGGCCATCAGCAGTGGAGCTCTGTTATTGGTGGGCCTGCCAGGACGCCCATCGGCACTAGAAAGCTCAGAGCCTCTGTTTACAGGCCCAGGGTACACTGGGGAGACCATTAGAGAAGAGGAGGCCAGGACCCCAACACTCTGTCTAACAGTTCTGCCTCTTAGCTGGCACATACTGGATCACCACAGCACCTAGTCTAATGGCTCCATGCTAGCGCTCTGTCTATAGGGGCTAATCCTGGGAGGCTGTCAGTTATATGCAAGGGAGGTTATAGGTGTGTGTGTGTGTGTGTGTGTGTGTGTGTGTGTGTGTGTGTGTGTGTGTGTGTGTGTGTGTGTGTGTGTATGTGTGTGTACAGTATGTATGTATGTATGAATATGTGAGAGAGAGAGATTGTGTGTGTGGGTGTTGGGATTGCCTGGGAGAGATAGAAAGAGAAAAGGAAGCAGTGCTTTCCAATGCTAGGACTCGCTCCCTCTGCCACACAGTCCTAGAGGAGATGAAGGGGATTGCTCCTGGAACACGTCCCTAATTAAGCACCTTGAATGACATTCAACACAGATTCCTATCCTGCCACACAACGACAAGATGGGCTTTCATTTTCCCCCAGAACAGACCTGGCAAACAGAGACAATAGCATATGGGCTGAGAGCTGGAGTCAGTCGTTTGACAGCGTTTCATTATTCTGTTTGACTCGTCCCTGCCAAGTTGCCTGAAAACTTAGTGATAATTTTCCTGGCGCCGTGCGGCTCCCGCAGATGCGAGGCCCCCAGTGAGGTGGATCATGCTCAGAGCGAGGACGAGCGCTGGCAGGATTAAGAGAGACGGCAAAGACTTGAAGCCCACTCGATCCGCCCGCCTTCTGCTCCGAGCCCCGGTACGTGTCCCTCTCGACGTGTTTTATTATAACACAAATCTTCATTAGCATTAATAGCCTCGATAAATACCCAAAGGAAGATCAATTTGCTGGATTTCCTTGCGGTTTATGCCGAGTCGTGGTTTAGACAGGACCCACAGCGGCTCAACGGCTCCAGGCTGACCCTGGAGATGCCTGTCTTAAAACACAATACTGCATAAAACAGCATCTCTCTTCTGTCTCTTACTCAAACAACTCAGATGTACAGGACCAGTCTAAAGTTTGGACTTACTCATTCAAGGGCTTTTCTGTATTTTTTAAAACTATTTTCTACATTGTAGAATAATAGTGAAGACATCAACACTATTAAATAACATATCATGTGTTACTACACATAGAATCCTGTAGTAACCAAAAAAGTGTTCAACTAATCAAAACGTATTTTATATTTGACATTCTTCAAAGTAGCCACACTCGATGACAGCTTTACACACGCTTGGCATTCCAGGTGGTCACCTGGAAAGCATTTCAATTAACAGGTGTGCCTTGTTAAACGTTCATTTGTGGAATTTCTTTCCTTAATACATTTGAGCCAATCAGTTGTGTTGTGACAAGGTAGGGGTGGTATACAGAAGACAGCCCTATTTGGTAAAAGACCAAGTCCATATTATGGCAAGAACTGCTCAAATAAGCAAAGACAAACGACAGTCTATCATTACTCTAAGACATGAAGGTCAGTCACTTCAAGGGAAGTCACAAAATAAGAAGAAGAGACTGGCTGTGTGAAGTTGCTGGATATGGATGGGAACTGTAACATACTGTTGTACATCTCATTCCAGAGCATCCCAAACGTGTTCAATGGGTGAAATGTTTGGTATGCAGGCTTTCTGGAATTGTGTACAGATCCTTGCGACATGGGAGGTCCTGGGCTGGCGTGGTTATACAGGGTCTGTGGTTGTGAGGCCAGTTGGACGTATTGCCAAACTCTGAAACAACGTTGGAGGTGGCTTATCGTAGAGAAATGAACATTCAATTCAACAGCTCTGGTGGACATTCCTGCAGTCAGCATGCCAATTGCACGCTTCCTCAAAACTTGAGACATCTGTGGCATTGTGTTGTGTGACAAAACTGCACATTTTAGAGTGGCCTTTTATTGTCCCCAGCACAAGGTGCACCTGTGTAATGATCATGCTGTTTAATCAGCTTCTTAATATGCCACTCCTGTCAGGTGGATGGATTACCTTGGCAAAGTAGAAATAATCACTAAAAGGGATGTAAACAAATTTGTGCACAAAATTTGAGCTAAGTAAGCTTTTTGTGCGCAAGGAAAATGTCTGGGATCTTTTATTTCAGTTCATGAAACATTGGACCAACACTTTAAATGTTGCGTTTATATTTTTGTTCAGTATAGATTCAGCTGCAGGCCGATTTTTTGTTGTTGAGCGGATGTTACAAATAATTTGTAGACTGCAAATTGACCACAAGAAGACCACAAACAGATATAATGTTTGACTAAAACATAATCATTCCAAACCCTGCTTACATTTGTATTCGATCACGTGTCTATTATGCGTGGGAATACTTGGGAACAGATTTCTTATATCTCAAATTACTTTCTCAATTACTTTCTCAAATGACTTGGAGCTGATTTCCTGATGTTTGTACAGTCTTTTATGTCCAACAAAAAAATGATATATAGAGAGTTGAAGTCGGAAGTTTACATACAGTACACCTTAGCCAAATACATTTAAACTCAGTTATTCACAACTACTGACATTTAGTCCAAGTAAAAATGCTCTGTTCTAGGTCAGTTAGGATCACCACTTTATTTTAAGAATGTGAAATGTCACAATAATATTAGCTGATTTATTTCAGCTTTTATTTATTTCATTACATTCCCAGATGAACGTGGTACCCTCAGGCATTTGGAAATTACTCCCAAGGATGAACCAGACTTGTGGAGGTCTACAATTTTTTTTCTCAGGTCTTGGCTGATTTCTTTGATTTTCCCATGATGTCAAGCGAAGAGGTACTGAGTTTGAAGGTTGGCCTTGAAATACATCCACAGGTACACCTCCAATTGACTCAAATGATGTCAATTAGCCTAACAGAAGCTTCTAAAGCCATGACATCATTTTCTGGACTTTTCCAAGCTGTATGAAGGCACAATCAACTTAGTGTATGTAAACTTCTGACCCACTGGAATTGTGATACAGTGAATTATAAGTGAAATAATCTGCCTATAAACAATTGTTGGACATATTACTTGTGTCGTGCACAAAGTGGATGTCCCAACCGACTTGCCAAACTATAGTTTGTTAACAAGAAATTTGTGGAGTGGTTGAAAAACAGTGTGTATGTAAACTTCCGACTTCAACTGTATACACACACTACCGTTCAACACTTTGGGGTCACTTAGAAATGTCCTTGTTTTTGAAAGAAAACCACATTTTTTGTCAATTAAAATAACGTCAAATTGATCAGAAATACAGCGTAGACATCGTTAATTTGTAAATGACTATTGTAGCTGGAAACGGCTGATTTTATTATGGAATATCTAGGCCCATTATCAGCAGCCATCACTCCTGTGTTTCAATGACATTTTATGTTAGCTAATCCAAGTTAATCATTTTAAAAGGCTAATTGATCATTTTAAAAGGCTAATTGATCAGAAAACCATTTTGCAATTATGTTAGGGCAGCTGAAAACTGTTTTGCTGACTAATGAAGCAATAGAACTGGCCTTCTTTAGACTAGTTGAGTATCTGGAGCATCAGCATTTGTAGGTTTGATTACAGGCTCAAAATGGCAAGACACAAAGAACTTTCTTCTGAAACTCGTCAGTCTATTCTTGTTCTGAGAAATGAAGGCTATTCCATTTTGAGAAATTGCCAAGAAACTGAAGATCTCGGACAGCGCTGCGTACTACTCCCTTGACAGAACAGCGCAAACTGGCCCTAACCAGAATAGAAAGAGGAGTGGGAGGCTCTGGTGCACAACTGAGCAAGAGGACAAGTACATTCAAGTGTCTAGTTTGAGAAACAGACGCTTCACAAGTCCTCAACTGGGAGCTTCATTAAATAGTACCCACAAAACACCAGTCTCAACGTCAACAGTGAAGAGGCGACTCCGGGATGCTGGCCTTCTAGGCAGAGTTGCAAAGAAAACGCCATATCTCAGACTGCCCAATAAAAATAAAAGATTAAGATGGGCAAGAGAACACAGACACTGGACAGTGGAACTCTGCCTAGAAGGCCAGCATCCTGGAGTCGCCTCTTCACTGTTGACGTTGAGACAGGTGTAAACTATAAAGGGAAATAAATGGCTACAGTTAACACTTTTTTTTAGTTGCAATCATCAAAGCAGTCATCCAAGCAATACAGACTGTAAAGTAGTATAAAGTAGCTGCTACCTAAAAGCTGCTTACAGTACCTAAGCCCTACTGTCTGATTACAGTGTGTCATAAACTGCTGCTATAAATATGTGATGCATAAAGCATCTGCACACAGGGAGTTACACACAAGTCTGCTTTATGAGCCGAATACAGTACAACACAAATGGGTCATGGAAATATACAGGTGAATGCCAAAATAAAATAAACACCAACATAAAGTGTCTCAATAGGGTGTTGGGGCACCACGAGCCAGAACAGCTTCAATGCATCTTGGCATAGATTCTACAAATATCTGGAACTCTATTGGAGGGTTAGTTTTGTTGATGGTGGTGGAAAATGCTGTCTCAAGCGCTGCTCCAGAATCTTCCATAAGTGTTCAATTGGGTTGAGATCTGGTGACTACTGTAAGACGGTTTTTCATGCTCATCAAACCATGACCACTCGTTCCCTGTGGATGGGGACATTATTATTATTTATTTTTTTAACCTTTTATTTAACCAGGCAAGTCAGTTCAGAACAAATTCTTATTTTCAATGACGGCCTAGGAACAGTGGGTTAACTGCCTGTTCAGGGGCAGAACGACAGATTTGTACCTTGTCAGCTCAGGGGTTTGAACTTGCAACCTTCCGGTTACTAGTCCAACGCTTTAACCACTAGGCTACCCTGCCGCCCCATTGTCATCCTATGGGGGGCATAGACATGGCAGCCAAAATAATGGCCTGCCCAGCTTTTTTATACATTACCCTAAGCATGATGGGATGTTAATGGCTTAATTAACTCAGGAACCACACCTGTGTGGGAGCACCAGCTTTCAATATACTTTATATCCCTAATTTACTCAAGTGTTTCCATTATTTATGGCAGTTATCTGTAGTATGTGCAGTATGTACAATATAGCTATCGGGTTGGCAAGGACTGAATTAAAAGAAAAACAAGAGAATTAGAGAGAGATAGCGTGAGAGAGGGGGGAGATAGCGAGAGAGAGAGAGAGAGAGAGCGTGAGAGAGGGGGGAGATAGCGAGAGAGAGCGTGAGAGAGAGAGAGAGAGCGTGAGAGAGGGGGAGATAGCGAGAGAGAGAGAGAGCGTGAGAGAGGGGGAGATAGCGAGAGAGAGCGTGAGAGAGAGCGTGAGAGAGAGAGCGTGAGAGAGGGGGAGATAGCGAGAGAGAGAGCATGAGAGAGGGGGAGATAGCAAGAGAGAGAGAGAGAGAGAGCGTGAGAGAGGGGGGGAGATAGCGAGAGAGAGAGAGAGAGAGAGAGAGGGGGAGATAGTGAGAGAGAGAGAGAGAGAGAGAGAGAGAGAGAGAGAGGGGGAAGATAGCGAGAGAGAGAGAGAGAGAGAGCACGAGAGAGGGGGGAGATAGCGAGAGAGAGAGAGAGAGCGTGAGAGAGGGGGGAGATAGCGAGAGATGCGAAGACGACGACGAAGAAGAAGTGGAAGAAGAAACATAAAGAAGGAAATGGAGAGGGAAGTAGAGAGACAGGAAGAGGGAAGTAGAGAGACAGGAAGAGGGAAGTAGAGAGACAGGAAGAGGGAAATAGAGAGACAGGAAGAGGGAAATAGAGAGACAGGAAGAGGGAAGTAGAGAGACAGGAAGAGGGAAATAGAGAGACAGGAAGAGGGAAATAGAGAGAGACCGGGTGAAATTCCACAGTGTGCCATCACAGCAGGAAGATTTGTGACCTGTTGCCACAAGAAAAGGGCAACCAATGAAGAACACACACCATTGTAAATACAACCCATATTTATGCTTATTTATTTTATCTTGTGTCCTTTACCATTTGTACATTGTTAAAACACTGTATATATATATATATATACATATTATATATATATATATATCTATATATATATATATATATATATATATATAGATATATATATATATATATAATATGACATTTGTAATGTCTTTATTGTTTCTGTATGTGTAATGTTAACTGTTAATTTTTATTGTTTATTTCACTTTATATATTCACTTTATATATTATCTACCTCACTTGCTTTGGCAATGTTAACACCAAGTTTCCCATGCCAATAAAGCCCTTGAATTGAATTGAATTGACAGAGAGGTAGGAATACATATTTATTTTCCAGGCTTCTTCCTACAGACGTGAGTGTTTAGTTTTAGCGTTGGTGTCCTCCTCTCCTTCTCTCTAAAATACCGCTAGCCTGGCATTAATCACTGCCACCAGCTACACAACACACAGGAGGATTTAACACCTTTATCAGACAACATTCCTCGCTAACTTCTCCTAACGCTGAATAAATATTTATGCAACGGATGGAAAAGCAGGCAAGCAAGGAGAAGGAGGAGGAGAAAACATTGGCAAAGCAGTAGCATTCTCCAGTAGGCTCTCTGGGTTAAAGCAGCACGTGAGGAGAAGGAGGAGGAGAAAACATTGGCAAAGCAGTAGCATTCTCCAGTAGGCTCTCTGGGTTAAAGCAGCACGTGAGGAGAAGGAGGAGGAGAAAACATTGGCAAAGCAGTAGCATTCTCCAGTAGGCTCTCTGGGTTAAAGCAGCACGTGAGGAGAAGGAGGAGGAGAAAACATTGGCAAAGCAGTAGCATTCTCCAGTAGGCTCTCTGGGTTAAAGCAGCACGT